>NW_010549566.1:40216-153971 GCF_000687285.1 Phaethon lepturus | reverse complement strand
TTCATTCCTGCCACCAGCACACATTTGAGCGCTTCCTTTTCATTCTCTTGACTCTGCATGTCCTTTGTTTTCAGCTTTCTGCTTTGTCACAGCAAGATGGCACTGCAGAATTGGAGAGGTCTGCTGTCCTGGCCCTTCCAGTGTATTGTGTGACTGTGTTTATGTAGCTCTTCTGCAGCCTTGGAAATCTTAAAGCTTTTTTGGTTTCTGCTTGGTACTACCCCCCCCTTTTCCCTTAGGAGACAACGGAAATGTTTTATCTGTACTAGCATGCTGAAGGCTCTTCACACCTGAAGGTATACTGAGGTGTTTTGCAAGATGACACATTTATCTGCCCATAGCAGTGGGCCTGTGCCTTAGTGACTCAGACTGATCAAATTCAGTATCTTCCATTCTCTGGCAGTAGCCTGTTTTTTTTACAGGCTCTCTTTGTTCACAGAAGTACAGACAGATTGGCTAACACACTGGAAAGACAATTACCATTTAGTTAAAGGCAGAGCTTTACAGAAGGACTAGAATTGGAAAATTAGTGTGTTTGAGGGTGGTGTAGGGGAAAGGCTAGGGAAAAGGCAGCATGATAACTGTTTGCTGATCTGGTAGGCATTGTATGTTAAGGTGAGAGAATTCTCAATTCAAGGAGGCAACAGATTTGCACCTAACACTTTTTAAAAGTATGATATGGGAAGCCTGTTGAATCTAGTCCACAGACATACTGTTTGAAGAAGCTGTTGTGGTTTAACTCCAGCTGGCCACTAAGCACCATGCAGCTGCTTGGTTGCCCACCCCTGCAGTGGGGTGGGGAAAAGAATTGGAAGGGTAAAAGTGAGAAACTTAACATAAAGACAGTTTAATGGGGAAAGCAAAAGTTTTGCATGCAAGCAAAGCAAAAGAACGAATTCATTCACCATTCTCCACTGGCAGGCAGGCAGTTCAGCTATCTCCAGGAAAGCGGTGATCCATAACATATAACAGTTACTTGGGAAGACAAACGCTATAACTACAAATGTCCCCCCTTCTTCCTCCTTCCCCCAGCTTTGTGCTGAGCATGACGTCATATGGTATAGAATATCCCTTTGGTCAGTTGGGGTCAGCTGTCCCAACTGTGTCCCCTCACAACTTCTCATGCACCCCCAGCTTACTTGCTGGTGTGATCATGCGAGAAGCAGAAAAGACCTTGACTTTGTGTTAAACACTGCTCAGCAGTAATTAAAGCATCCCTGTATTATCAATGCTATATGTCTATCCCAGCCAAAACCAGCACAGATGCTGGCATCCTTTTACTTAGTCTCCTGTCAAGCAGGCAGGTTCCTTAGCTCCGTCACTAACCTTAAATCTATACAGAAATTTCTACTTCTTGGTTTTGAAATAAACCAGTAAGAATTGTTCTTGAGGTCTGAACAACACTAAAGTTGTGCCAGAGGGTTTGGTAAGCATACGATTTACCAATATTACTGCTCAAAGTGGGAGTTCGAAGGTATTAGAGGGAAATGGATCGAACTTGAAAACTTGTCTGACATGCTTAAAACTCAACAGTGTTTTTCTTGGTGGTTTACAGAAAAGGCAGAAGAGGAAGGCTGTATCTTTGAGGTCTTCAGTCTAATATTTACATTTCTCAGGGAAGTGTGGATCCAACATGGAATAGGTAGAAGTAGGAAGGAAAGGATGGAGGGCGTGAGTTGTTGAGAATGTACTTAGTATTTCAACCTAGTGAGGGATTTGGTTGCCTGAACTTAGTTTTTCAGTATCACTTTGGTCACTCTATATTGCTTTTAGCTGCCTCTGCAAAAGGACGTAGGCCTCTTGTAGGTGCTTTGTCATATTTACTGGCCGCATGTGAATGTCACAGGTACCCTAGCATGGCTTTACCTGTACCGCAGCCCGGTATTTAGAAGGAAACTGTGGGGGAAAAAAAAATCATTGTGGTGAACTAAGATTTTTAAGATTAGATTTTTAAGAAGTTCTGATCACTTTAACTCATACAGTTAAGCACGAGGAATGTATGAAGCTGTGAGAAAGGTGCTGTAAGTTGGTGTGTCAAAACAATGATAGAAAAGTGGTGAGGTGGTCAGAGAATGAACTGCACAGCAGAATAGGTGTAATTGAAGGGTCAGAAATATTGTCTGCTTAAGTAAAATGAGAGGTTATTTAGCATCTGCATGTCTGATGCAGAAGGATCTGATAAGAAGTGATTCTGCTAGGTCGAGTGGAAAATTATTAGAGATAAGCCTTAAGCTGTCAGAACAGGAAGAAAGGGATTTTTGAAGCTTTATGGAAGATGACAGGACTTGTTCGTGGACTTAAAGACAGGGGAAGGTGAAAGAAAGAAATCAAGCATGACCCCTAGTCTACAGTTCTGATAAAATGGAAGATAGTGGCATGCTGAAGGAAGAACTGAAAGTGTTCAGCATTGTAAAGGAAAAGGTTTATACATACCATGGGCTGAGGCATTTCTAAGTTAAAGATAAACTTGAATGGTGCTCTGATGTAATTGAACTGTAAAACTCAAGCATGACAGGACCTTGTGTACTTCATGTCTGTGGTAAGGGGTGCATCTGTTTCCATGTGGCTTGTAATTTGACTTCATATTAAATTAACTCTGCTTCCTGAGGGTGAACTCAATCTTAAATATGAATGAAGTCTTATTCAGTCTTGGCTGAGAGTTCTTTCTGCTGGCATTCAGTTTGCTCCCATCTGTTATATTCCTGAATGGAGATTAATACCATAATTTAAAATAGTTGGTTTTGTTTGCTTGCCTGGGTGTTCCTCACAATAGTGAGGAACAGGACTTTGATTGAAATGTAATTGGCACACTTTGTTAGTAAGCTTGGTCCCTTCTAGTACAGTGAACTGCAGGCATACTCCTTTTCTCTAGTGGTTAATTAGTAAACTAAGGCATGTGTGGAATTTGTAGAAAAAATTAAACAGAAAATAAACTCTCTAAATTAAGAATCACTGTGAAAAGAATACCTTGGGACTCTTAACTCAATTTCCTTAGATTTATAGCAATTCTTCAAAAGGCTATTTGAGAAGTCCAGTCAAGGCAGGGTTCAAGTCATAGGAAGAATTGTTTCTCTAATTCACAAGGATCAAAAAAATCCTTGCTTTGTCTGCCTGTATGGAAAAGGCAGAAATTAAAATAATAATTTTGCATATGAAGTCCATGGAGATTCCTTTCCTCATGGAGAGCAATTGAATACTGCAAAGTATGTTGTGGGATACCCAGGTCTGTTTGCCAAGACATCCTTCTAAAAGAGTCTTCAGTCAGTCTGAAGTGTAAATGTCATCATAAACAATTGCACAGATGACTCTTGGCTGAGTGAAAGGAAGTGGCTGAATATAGTTACCCTGAAGGTTTTTTTAGGATGCTGCTACTTGGTATAGGTTTGTTCTTGCCCTTGATAGCAAAAGGCATGGAGATGGCTAAAAACACAGGTAACATAAATATAACCTCATTATATTTAGTTTTTATGTTCATCTCTCTTTTTTCCAAACACTTTCTCATAAATAACATATAAATGTTTTTAATTTTGAAGTTAAAATTTTGAAGAATTTAATGTGTACTAGGTGATAAATACAAAGATGACATGTTTTTTCAAATCTGCAATATTGAAGTGATCTTTAAGTACCTTTCTGCTGTAATTCAGTGTGTTTCTTTTCCTAATTCCATTTAATAAATGAACATGAACTATTGGCTCTCATTGCAAAATGAATATGGGGAAAGTCAGAGACAAAGTTAAAAAACCCCTAACTTTGTAAGAATAACTGGAGCTCGTCTCTTTTTTTCCACCCCATTGTTCATATTTCATGAAACAGCAAGGTTTGTCTGGACTTCTGGCTTCAATTTTTTTTTGTTTGGAAAGAGTTAGGTTTCTGGCTGCATTGAAATCTAATATGATTTGAGAGTCTAGTTTTTTAAGCTTCTTTAAAAGTCCAAACCTTTTCTTTTGAGGTGTTTTATTTCAGGATTAGACAAAGTTTGTTATCCTGGATAACAGCAACTCCTTTGAACAGGAAATCCAATTGTCAGTAGGTCTGCCAGATGCAAATACAGTACTAAAAACAGTGTTTGGCCTCCCTATCACTACGGGCATTAGGCAGACAAACATCACTACAAGGTATGCAAGTCAGCATTCTGTGAGACACCGTAGGTTCTGTGGTCCCTATGAATGGGAGAGGGAGTGTGATAGATGTACAGGAAGCACTTTAAACAGCAGCAAAATTGACTAATTCTCCCCCACCCGAAATGTTTAACTAACTGGTTTTATTATTTTGTTGACATTTTTCTGGGATTTAAAGGTAGGATGAGTGTTCTGTGTTTTCTTAGCTGCTTTTTTTTTCTTGATTTTAAGCTATGCAGTTGGCATTCATATGTTACTAAAATAAGCAGTTAATACTCAGAGGTCATTTCAACTTGGCTAAACCTTTTAACTATCTTGACTTGAAACCATAATATTTTGAAGTGCTTAAACCTTCCTCTTCAGGAACTCTCTTAAGGCTGAAATATTATCCAAGACCACAGTATGTGCTCATTGTCTTTCACTGCCAGTATTTGGTGTTCTGGATGTTGACAAAGGCTGTTTATATTAAAAACCTAAGGGTAGGAAGCAGTCAAATAGTGTTAGCTTCAAGGAAACATCCTACAAGTTGAAGTAGTCCAAGGGAATGCACTTGCTCCTACAAGTGAAGCTCATTTTCTCTGCTAGGCTGGAAATTGATGGTGTACTACCTGGTGTTGGATACAACAAAAATGTTGTAACATTTTTCAGTCTGAGCCTCCCCTTTTCTACCACCTGATAATGCTAAAAATTCACCCCTGAATCTGAAAGACAGATTGGACTGTGTGCTTCATATAAATCCTCCTTTAAAGTGTTGTGGGATTGCATTGGAAAACTTTGTTTAATTTTAGTGGAAACTAATGAAATTCTGGTGGCCTTCCATTACACTTGTGCTGACTGTGAAGCTGGCAGCTAGCAAAATTCCTATATTTTTCAGACAGTGAAGTAATTTGAAGAAACAATATCACTGCAATATAGTTTTAGTTTAAATGGAGCAAATGGAAACCTCTGTAGTGTTTAAGGTGAAGTGCTGTTGTTCGATCAGGTCATTGCTGTGCCCTAACAAGTTGTGAACACCCATTTGTAACTCTTAAATGTGTTTCAAGCTATGTGGTTTTTTTTAATGTAATAGCTTTTATATGGGGGTTAGGATATGAAGAAGTAATTCTTGCAAGTTTATATAACAGTGACAATAACAAACTAGGATTTTTCATAACTTTTAACATGTCATGTCACCTGTTGTGTGTAGTACTTTTGGTAGAAGGTGGGATCTTGTAAAGAATTTTATCTGTGGACTTGGAAATTACTCATGACAAAATGCTTGTTGAACCTGGGGGTTAAAATTCAAACTAAGCTACTGTTACTTTGCTCTGATACTCACTGTGGGTTTGAGCATCCTGCAGCAAATTCATTAGTCCTATTCTGTCTTTTTTCCAAGAGAAACACTGGGGAAAGCAAACAGGTGGCTGAGCTTTTAGTCTGGCATGTTAGCCAATGGGGACACAACTCCTTAAGCACAGAATCCTCTATGGGTATGCAATAAGAGACCTATCCTTAAGGTTTGGTATATATGGTAAGCCGAAGGGTTTTGAGAAAGGTTATACATTTTCTATTTGTTTCAGCGTAACAAGTTTTTTTTTCTCACCCCCCCCCCCCCCCCCCCCCCAAAACCCTGGCAAAACGACCAATCCCAAACCTCAAAAACTAAGGAGTAATGAAGTTACTCATACTCATTTGCTCTACTCCCCACGAGATGGCAGTGCAATACTACACTAAGGTACTAAATGGGGTTGTTTCCTGTGGGTGAAGGTTAATAAAAACGTATCTTGAAGCTGTTGCCGGTGATAAGATTAGCATATATCATTTCGGATTGTATGTGAAAGCAAAGTTTAAATATACAAAATAAATAATGATCAATAAATGCTGTTTTCATATGTGTACTGCAAACCCAATGGCACTGAAGTTGACTTTCCTTGAATCAACTGCAAAAATTGTAAATGGTGATATATCATTGGTAAAGGCCAAAAGATGGTCCTAAGGCTAAGATATCCCAAGTTTTCCGATTTATGTAGTAAACTCCTGGCCCAGTGGAATCAATGTGCAACTAGCTACTGATTTCCAAAGTGAGGAATATATCTTGATTATTTTAACATGGATATTGCGGAAATCTCTTCAAACTCCCAATACCTATTTATGAATGATGTGGAGACTGGTGTTACACAGTGCTGTAAATCTATGTTAATTCTTTTAAGTATTGGCAGGAATGAGACCTCCAGCAAAGCACAGAAGCTTAAAAATATGTACTTCAGAAAAAACTCTAAATGTTTCGTTGCAACTCTAAATGTTGTCAGATTTCTGAGTTAAAGAATACTATAGAGTAGTCTTTATTATACATGTGAAAGCAAATGGGTAGTCAAAACAATTAAAACTAGAGCATGCCTGAAATTTGATAGGCAAAATATGCTTTGCAGAGGCAGTTCTGAGAAGTTGATCCAACTTTGAGCAAAGATTACACTGGGACAAAGAACAATTTTTTATTACTGTTTGTTTCGTCACTTGTGCTTAGTGACTGATGTTCATGTTCAAATCCATGTTAAATTGTCATAACACAAAGGCTAATTATGTAATAAGAAAATTCTTATGTATAGAAACATATTGCTATCAAAAGGCATGCTTTATGTGGTTCTGTGGCAGTGTTGTAAAAAGGAAAAAGAAAACTAATTCTGATTACTTCTGTGCAGAAAATCTGGGATTTTGCCTGTTAAGCGATGATATTACAAATTTTCCCTTAGCTGTTGCTCAGTTTGTGACATTACCTTGGATGTCCATCTTATACTTGTAAACATTCATTCTTTTGCTTTTTACTTTTCAAGTGAGCAGGATGGAAGACATTCAAAATAGTACCACTGAGACTGGAAGAACTTATCTGTTACAAGATTGACTGTTGAAATTCTCTCTGTGAAATGTTATATTAACCTAAACTACTCAGACTGGCTTAAGTATTATAATTAGGGTTGGTATGAATTAAAAGTGAAAAAACACTTCCTTTTCAGATAGGAGTCACATCACTAGAACCTGGAAGTCCTGAAAATCAATATTGCAATCAATGGAGAGAACTGACAATAGTTCCATTAGAGGGATGCCTCTATTCTCAAGTCTCTGCATCTTGATCATAAATGCCTTAAATCTGTTCTTCAACTGGTGTTGAAAATATGTAATTAACTTTTTTCCCCTCTGAGGACATGAATTGGCATTTGCTGCCTGTGGAAACCATCACTGGTCCTGTTGATGGATAAAATAAGTCAATACTGTTTTTATAATCAGAAGCTCCCACTCTCTGATGCCTCATTATCCTTTGTGCAAGGAAGTGTTAAATATCAGTCATTATAAAATACTATCTTCTGTCCTGAATGTCTGTATTACCAGTAAACCACTTCGGTTGTGTTGAAAGTTGAGTAGTTTCAGGGTAAGTACCTGCTGTTTTTCCTGCAGCATGTCTTGTCCTGGGAGTTCATTACAATCAGATATAATTTCACATCTGAAACATCTAAGGCTTCAACCATAGTGGTGAATTTCTGATGAGAAAATATGGTTATATCTGAGAGTCTGAATGTTGAAGTCCCACCCATACAGCAGGGAAGGAAACACAGGAGTAATTGGCCTTTAGATCTGCTTTTCAGTTATTGAACTACACTATTAACAGCTGCTTTTGGTTTTCCTCTGGATCCTTTTAAATCTGCCAATTTTTGGCAGGAAACAGTTTATGGGTCATCTTTCAGCCTTTAGTCAATGGATCATTTCCCAGTTCAGGGTGTTATCCTAGTTTCCTGGGCTTTTTGCTGTTTTTATTATACTGAAGTGTGCTGATGTGTAGCTGGTGTCCCCAAAGAGCAACACTCCCAAAGGCAAAAGGGGAGTCTTTCAGTCTGAGAAAATTCTTTACACTATTTATTTCACTTCCTCCTAGAGCTAATTCTGAGTGTTTTTGCAATGGAGTTAAGATTGATTTTTTTCTATTACCAACACTTATTTCTTAATATTTTGTTAGAGGCTTTATTTTCAAAACTAGTATGTATTTTGAATGTGTAGCAAATATTGCTCAACTTGTTTTTTTCAGCTGACTCCAGATAGTATGCTGAACTTGGTAAAACATGAAGCACATGGTAAAACAAAAGAACCCAAATGATGGTTCCAACTGTCATAATCATAAACACAGAAACCAAATTTAACCCTTTATTATGGGTTTGGTGATATTTTATGTCTCTTCCAGCTTCTGGAGCTATGTGATTAAGTTTCAAAACTTGAAGGTTTCATTAAAACTTGAATTAAAAAAATCTTATCCTGAGTGTTGTGACATTAAAGCTTGAAATGATGAATTGTAGAGGCTTTAAGAACCTAAAACCCAAACAAACTTTAAAGATCATTCTCATGCTTTTTAGATGAATTTGGGATCTGAGCTGTGAGGTTGTGAATGCTTGAGGTTGCTGATGATACACTAGCTGTTTAGGTTGGTCATAGATATATCTGCTCTACAGGCAAGTTTGCAATGCTGCCTTGCATGTGGCAATGTATATACATGTGCTTAACATAACCTTGTGGCAACAAGTAGAAAACAAAGCATCAGGCTGCTTATAGGTTGTTAGAGGAACTTGTTTTCCAAAACACTGCCTTATAGATGCTGACAAGTGTCAGCACAATCTTGTAAGAGTATATACACCCTTCTTGTGTCCAAATTGCATAACAGTGTGAACAGGAGCATCTGCCTTGCTCATGCTGCATGTTCTAAACATTGTGTCTAGCACTGTTTTTAGGTGCTTCTGTGATCATATCCTTGGTGGTAGCTGTCCCTAAATTGCTGTACTAGTTCACCCTTGGAACAGTTTCTCTTCAACAAGAGTGCATATGTAAAGCAATTGGCAGTATCTGAGAAGACTTGCTCTCAGGAAGAACCCTAGACCTTTGAGAGTCCTCATAGTCCTGCTCTTCACTCATTTCCAAGTCTGTAGTTACAGAGCCAAAGCAATGGGCCTTTTAAAGTATGGTGGTGTATGAATGAGAGTTTCATTCTTTTCCCCTGAAGGGGATTATGATTCTGAATGTGGTTGGGGCAGTTGAATTAAGTAGGGGAGACATGGCTGCCACTTCTTATACCTGTTAGTAAAAATTTTACATAGTAAAACTGTAATGCTGACTGGGTAATGAAACAGTCCTTGCTCAAAACAGCCTCTACTGTGTTTTTTCTAAGCAGTAAAGAAAATAAGTATCAAGACGCAGTATGCTTTGTCTGGCATATTCTTTCTAAGTATGAAGATGGCTAATGTAGATGACAAAACCGAAACAAATCAATCTCTTCTGCTGACTTTTCACCAAACTTATCTCCTTTCTGCAAAATTGTACTTCTTAATATCATAAGAAATATAGCTTTATTGATTAGAAATTTCTAAAAGGGAGGAAGAAGACATATGGGCTTTCTGCAAATATAAAACAATGAATATTGTTAGACTAGACTAAATGGAAAGAAATGTCTTAATTAGCGTATGAAACTCTTCTAAGCTAATGTCCATAAAGTTTAAATTAGTTCAGACTTTTCTTATTAGAATAAATGTTTCCTTTTAAAATGCATGATAATCATAATCAAGACTAAATTTGTTCTGTTATTTATTTTCAAAATGATTGTGCATGTTTAGCAGACTTTTGATTTAAATCCCTAGGGATATATTGGAGACAGATGTTTAGATGACCTCATGTTAAAGTGAAGTTATATTTGGGCACTAGATGAAATTTTCCTTAAAATCTTTCCTTATATGTTAGATTGTGGGGGGGGTGCAAAAAGTATTGAAAGATTTATGTTGAAAAGGTACTGCTTTATTTTTTAAGTAAGTTTTTAGAGTTCAGTAGATTTTATTTTAGGGGACCCTCAAAGGCACAAAATGTCTGATTATGAAACAGTATGTTTACAAATGAAAATATTGTTTCTCATTGGAAAGTTAAATGGGAAACAGACTTCTTCAAAAGTTCCTTGAATTCAAAAGGAAATTTACCATGTCATATCTTTCCCAAAACTTGTTAGACTATGGTGGAAGTTAATGTAGTATCAGCTGAAGACTGCCTAACAGGACATAACAGTGGATAGTGTTTTTACCACTTTCTGGTTTTGAACAAGTAATAGTTTCTCTCAAGCTGTGGTTAATGTCATAGTATGGATGGCTATGGTAGTCTAATACGTGACAGTGAACAAGATTTTGGAGAAGCCTTCAGTATTTCATCGAGTCATAATTGTCAAAATTAACCTGTTGAAGTTATTGATTGACAAAAAAATAATCTTCAGTCTTTTGACGCTTATATAGGCAACACTGACTTTTCATGTGTTTAGATAAACAAGTTACTGAGTTGCTGGAACTCTGCCAATTGTAATAGTAACTGAAGTACTGTACTAATAGACACATAACTATTCTTGTCATTGCTAAAAATCTTTTTTCCCCAGTTACTACTTTACTTGCAGAATACTTTTGTAGGCTGATGCAAAGGTTGCACCGAAACATTAATCGAATGCTTGGCACTTGGACTGCAAAATAATCTTTACCTGTGATGCTATGAATGTTTTATGCAATTTGTAGAGAAGCAGGGTCATAATGCCAGGAAGGAAGGGATGGTTTTAACTGCCTTAACGGTGATTTTTAAAAAATATTTTTCTCCTTGCCTATAGTCCTTTATTTCCTTATGTGTGCATCTTGCAACTATTTTTAAGATGTAGAGAGGACCCTAAGGACTAAATACTACTCTGTTACTCAGACTGAGCTATATGCATGCTGTGTGCTGAGTGGAGGTAGTATCTTGCAGTCACTGCAGTCAAGTAGAGATGGTATCACAATTACTAGCTCAGTCTTAAACTGGTCTTTTCTGTTTAGTCTTAATCTATTTCCTATGTTTTAATTAGTCTTTCAAAACCTGTGGGGAATTGAAAAATTTTGAGTCAGTGTTCTATAAATCCCCTTTTCAGTGGGATGTCAATAGGACTGGAACTTTATGTAGTGCAACTGGAATTAGGGATAGATTGTTATGTCTTTATTTTGACTACAAACTCTATGGTTAAGAAATTAAATTCAGACAGAGGAATAAATCACAGTATTACATTTTGTATGATGGCTGAACTATTTGTAGAACTTGAACATATTTTATATGGTTGTTAATTGTTTTGTAAACCTTTCAGTATTCAAGTTTGTAGTATAAATAGTTTTGACTATTGGTGAGATTTAGACTTGCCTGCATTCTGCACAAGTAAAAACTGGGTGCCTCTGGCTTATCAAACAATTCAGAACAGACCCAGGAGATTCATGAGACCAGTGAAAGAATTGGGACCCTTGTTGACTTAGCTTGTAGCCCAGGAAAACAAGGAACCCAAAAAATCCTTTTTTCCAATAGTTTTTTTTTGAATATTGCAGTCATTTTTTGCATAGTGGTACAGATCAAACATGAGAGAGCAACTGTATATGCAGTGGCCCTGGTGGTCAGTCAAGTCTTCTGGGAAGTGACATAACAGATTTAATTTTTTTAGCTGAGGGTAACCTTAGGCTTAACTGTTTTGCTTTCTGGGCTCTAGCACATTAACTTTTCATGTGTACTTTCAGGGGGAACTGTCATTCCTCAGTTCTATGGGAATTGGAGGTGTCTGAACCATGAGACTAATCAGTATCTCAATGCCAGTGAAATAAGTCAAAGTTACTCTTTCTCTGAATCTCTTCTGAACTGTACTAGATCTGTCAGGTGTCCTGTGGTGTCCAGCATGTCAACATAGTCACTACTAGCTCTAGGGGGCTACTCCCTGCATATATACAGGAATGGACCCGTTGTTAAATTACTTCACTGCTGGCTTGGCTGCTCTTAAGTGTCCAGTTGAAGTCAGGCAACAAGCTTCTAAGTATTGCAGTGCCTGGGCTGATGTCCCTAAGGTATGTAGGCAAATAACTTTAAAATTATTTTTTCCATTTTGAGTACCTAAAACTGGGTGCCTAAAAGCATATATCAAATATTTGAATAAAACAGGCCTTATTTTTAATTCTAACTCACTGAAATCTGCAGGAGTAGAATAGGGACTATTAAAGAAAGCTCCTGTCTGGTAGGATAGACTGGTAAACGGTTCCTGTCCCACCGACTTTGGAAGCTTTGACTAAAATACATCAACTGGAAGAATATTCACTTTATGCCAAGGTAGTTGAAAATTTTACTTTGATTGAGTAGTTTTAAATAACCTTGATAAATATTAAATTCCAAAATCTAAACTGTATCACAAAAAATTACTTTTGTGTTAACTATTGCAGAATGGAGGCTAATTACAGCAATTGAGGATGAACAATATATAATTCATATGTAATCTTCAGTCTTCTCCACAATATTATAAATACAGAAAGAGTAATTAATGGACCAGATGGAGCCTTGACTAGTCTGAATTTCAAAGATGGTCCATCTTTGAGAAGGTATTGGACCAGCTGACCACCAAAGATCCCATCTCACTTAAGTTACTGATTCTAACTATTAGAAATGCTATTTTTTAAAAGTTACTTGTAAATCTGAGACAATCTATAAGGTGATGTTTCTATGAAATCCTGCACAAGACTTGAATCAATATCCTCACCTACATTTGGACATTAGGCTAAAATGTTGGGAAACTTGCTATCATTTAAATAAAGTCCTGTAGGAAATGGCTTTTGTGATAATGAATTCTATATCTGTTATAGTTTACCTTCTTGGTTTACGTCTGTGGTGGAAAGACTTCCGTAACAGGTTGTAGAGCTCATAGCTGAAAAATCTAGCCGGCTCTGAATTTGTTCTTCTGAAATGTGCAACCTATTGCCAGGTACTCCTGGATGACATATATTGTATTTAGTGATAATAGCTGTGTGGTGTGCAGAACAAAAACTGATAATGCTGGAGTCTTGTAGAAAACTGGTTTCCATCCAACAAATGTAAATCTTTGCAAGGGAGGAGGAGAGCTATTCTGATGTACTACTGGCATCCTTTTCCATGAATCCTTTCATGGCTGCAGTGTTCTTAATGTATGTTATTTTCTGTTCTGTTCTAGAACTCTTATTCTCAAACAAAATTCTTCCTAGTATTTGACTTCCTTTACCCCAAGTTATGTATGTAAAGTCACACGGACATTTTTATTTTGGACCTGGCTTCACTGGCCTTTTACTGAAGGATCTGTGGTGCATACCTAGAAATAGTTTCTTATTTGTAATCAGTCTGCAAATAGTGGCCTTGCTGTGTGAGGAACAGGGTTTTTATGGACTCTGCAGGTATTAAAAGAACATCTCCTGTGTTTATTGTACTAAGTGAGCTAAGCCATCTTCTATCTGAGTCTATTTACATTTATCTAACAGCATTGCTGTTCTGTCTTGACTTCCCAGTTTAGACTTTGAAACTCATATAAGAGGACTGTCAGTGCTTGCCTTATAACTTGTGTTCATAGAAGCTTCTTATTTCAGTCATAGCTGGCAACGAAGCTGGTGAGGGGTCTGCAGTCTTATGACGAGCGGCTGAGGGAACTGGGGTTGTTTAGTCTGGAGAAGAGGAGGCTGAGGGGAGACCTTATCGCTCTCTACAACTACCTGAAAGGGGGTTGTGGCGACGAGGGTGTTGGCCTCTTTTCCCAAGTAACTAGTGATAGGACGAGAGGAAATGGCCTCATGTTGCGCCAGGGGAGGTTTAGACTGGATATTAGGAAAAATTTCTTCACAGAGAGGGTGGTCAAGCATTGGAACAGGCTGCCCAGGGAGGGGGGGGAGTTGCCATCTCTGGAAGTGTTCAAAAAACGTGTGGATGTGGTGCTTCAGGACATGGTTTAGGGGACATGGTGGCGCTGGATTAATGGTTGGACTTGATGATCTTGAAGGTCCTTTCCGATTCTGCGATTCTGTGATTCTGTGTTTCTGTGATTCTGTGATTCTGTGATTCCTCATATTTTCTACTGCAATTTGCATCAATATTGGTCATCTTAGGTTGGTTTTCAGTTGGAGGTTGGACTGAGCACAAGTTTCCTTCCATTGTTTGCTGCCCAGCACATATTTGTGTTTCTCCCTCATTAGTTGAAGGATGTAGGTTGGCAGTGGTCTGATAGTGCTAACATCTCTTCCAGGTCTGTTTCCATTCAATGGAAGTTCCATTTGTTTTCCTCCTGTTTAGCAACTCCAGCTTTTTCTAAAACTCTGGCCATGCTTTGTACATCAGGTGACAGATATTTTTCTAAAACCTGTTCTATGCCAAGCAGCACCTAAAAGGCAGGATGCACTGACTCTATACAATTGTGTGCTTTGTTTTCCTGTGTGTTCTTGCCAGAACCCTGATGGTATCGAACCTGCTGATGAGGCAAATGTTTGCCATCAGTGATCTCCTCCAGAGTATCTCCTCTTGTATGTGGCTTAACTATTCCTTTTTTTATGTCTACGAACTATGTAAATAGGTTAAGGCCCTTCACACCTGTTGTAGCCAGTAAATATATTGACTCAGATCCTTCTTTTCATTCTGATGCCTAACGCAATAAACTCCCAAGCTTTACAGGCTGTGTCTTGAAGAAGGTTCCCTATTTGCTAAGCATAAACTTTCTATATGTTGAACTTCCTTGTTTACTGGAAGTTTCCTGTCCCAGCTGTTCCTTCATTAGGTTAGTCCTGTGTGCCATTTTCTTGTATACCAAGAATTTGCAGAACTAAAACACCAGAAAGGATGCCTGTCAGTCTGATATTTCATATTTTTCCATTTTTATTTCCTTTTACAATTAACTTGTGTTATTGGTAGGGATAAAGTTGCTTGTGTGAGCGCTGTTTCTTTTGTTAGCCAAAGGCTACCTACAAGAATGCTTTTCTCATTTTACTTTTTTTCATCTCAGTGGCTTTTGTGTCACTATCTGGGTTAAACTCTGCGCAAATTCTGGGTGCCTTTAGGTTGATTATATATTTTTCTTTTGTTGCAGTGTTCCTCATCAAACTATGGAGAAGAGAGGCAGCGTTGTTTATCAATGCCTGTTCTTATTGTATTAGCGAACTCTTTGAAAAGATACTTTTTAGAGAACTGATCCAAGGAGCTTAAGTGACAAACCTAACTGCTTTTGGTAGGGTTAGTTTTTTGTCAGTTTATTTGCCTGAACTGTGGGAGCTGACAGGAATTTCCAGTCAGTGGAGGAAGAGTAGGTAATGGTTCTGGTAGCAGCTGGCTTGTTGGATTGCTTACCTGTTTTATCAGGCTGCAGTGAGTGCCAAGAAGACTTCTGCTTCTGAACTTCACCCAAAGCTTAGACAGCAATTTAATTTGCTTGCTCTATTGTGGTAGCTAATGAAGCTGTTTGTCACCTTCCGTATTTTCCATCGTAGGACCTGCTTCTCCGGTAACCTGAAGGCTTTAACAAACACCATTAAAGGAAGATACATATTCAAATAACCCACACCAGGGAAAAGGACTTTGCTCACCTTTATGTGAGGATTAAGAGGGAAGGAAGGTTCTACTCCACTTTTTAAGAAGGAGGTTAATAAACTCTTCTCTCTAGTATGGGTATGCTGATGAACATATACTACTAATAAATTGAATTTAGGGCCTAGGGAATGTATTTTAGGCTTCATATTGCATTTTGCTCAGTGTATAACCCACTTGACAGGAGGTATGGAAAAAACAGCAAATTGCAACTGTGGCAGTTGAGTTGCTAGTCGTCTGCTTCCCAGTGCTTAAGTCCATCACTACAAAAACCGTCACAGTTTGTATTAGTCTGGAACACTGACAGATAAATCAAGGCATAGAAACACATTCAAGTATGTCTTCTGCCCTTCTGATGCTAGTCACTTGAGGGCAGGGGCTGAGGCTAGAAAGGTGAGGGGAATTTGCATTTTTCAGCTTGCTTGATCCATCCCCTCTAGGCTTCAAGGCTGTTGATTTGTATGTTTTTCTGATACACTATGCTGATGGGTTAAACTTAATTTTTCTGCCAGACAGTATTTCTCTTAATTTGCTCATAAATCTAGAAGCCTTTACATGTGTTCTTCTTGCTGTATTTTGTAATCTTCTTGTGTGTGTTACTTGTACTTCAGCATTTAAGGTAGAGATGGCAGTGTTGTGCTTCTCTGCTGTCTTGTTTGGCAAAAAAAGGAAATTGCTTACTAGGACACTCAAGACTGCTGTGTTGTTGCTGAGTTCATGTGTGCAAACAGAAGCCGAACCATACAAGGGAGATTCTATGTGCAATCTTTTCTATAGAAAGATAACTATGTCTTATGACAAAAATACTGAAATTAAGAAGCTATTGGAAATAGTTAAAGATCAGTCTTTAGGTGTTGCAGAAAGTATGGTATTAGTTGAAAAGTTCTGTTATATAAAACTTGGTTGAAAAATGTTTAAGCAAAACTTTTTCACATAGAATGTTGCTTGTGTTCTAGATTAAAATGGAAAAAATTGGCTTTTGAGCCATTCATAGTCTGGAAGCTACAAGCTTTCATAGTAATTATGAAAATTTTATAAACACTCATAGATACTATATTACCTTCAGACATTGTCACTGATGTTATATGTGTCTGGGCACGAGTTCCCTGGCTTCAATATAACTCTGATTCTGTGTTTGGAAGATCTATAGTCTAAATGTGTACTTGGTGGAGCTGGAGCAGTGCCTCTGAACACCTGGAACTTTGGCCTTGTGTTTGGAAAGCAGCCAGATGCTGACCTTGGTGGTCCTGCACTTGTGGACGCAGTGCCCACTGATACATTTACTTGGCATGGCATCTACTTGTGCCCTGAAGTTTGAAGATCTAAGCTCCACTGACTACTTGTGTCTTGGCTTTCTTGTGTTCATATTCGCTTATATAGTTAATATTGTAATGTTGTTAATCTTTTACTAACACAGCCTTGCAGATGACAGATCTTTGTTATTCTGAGATGCTTTTACTTTTAACCCTCTAGTTTTCCTCCAGAAGTTTTCCTTCCCTCTCTAATAGCATTTTTACAGTTGGATGGTTTCACTGTACACTTATTTTTCTAACTCTGAACAAGAATGTGCATCTGTTAATAAACTATGTCCTTGTGACTCACACAGCTATTAGGAGAATTCAGTGGCAATTGTGTAACTTTGAACACCTATTAAATCATGAGTAGATATAAATGTTCTGGGAAATATGATGGCATATATAGTATGAAAGAATAATACACCGTGTATTAGTGGCGTATGCATTTTTAATTCTTCATTCCTCTTGAAAGTCACATCAATAGTGGTAGTTTTAAGAGCATAACCCTTAATAAAAATGGGGTAGAGCTTGTAATACTGCCAGAACTTACCTATTTTATCCTAAAAGTGAAGGCTTTGATACTTAAGGCATTTGAATAGCTGTCACAAATATGTGAAACAGGGTTGGAAGGAGGGCTGAGTATGATACATTTGTGTTGTGTATACTGTCTACTTGTTTCTCTAATGGCTGTGATTGTATTTATTACTGCAGATCTGTCTGAAGTTTGTTCCTTAAGTTGATATTTAAAAGGTGACATCATTTGTATTTTCTAGTCCTAATTCTCTGTTGCCTGTCAAAGTCCTATTTCACTACTTGATTTTCTCTTTCTCTGAAGCAGGAATTTCCTGAGAACTGGCTCCAGACCATGTGGAGCAAGGTGTATCACTATGAAAACATAAGTATTATAGAATATAGTGTGACGGCACTGCTTGTGTGTGAAATCTGTCTACTTGCTGTATCAATGGTGATTTTAGAGTTATGAAGTAGACTGTTATTCTTTGTCTTCAGTGTTTTACCATTTAACATTTTTTAATGAATGATGAAGCCGTTTCATGGGGCAATTACCACTATTTTGTTACTAAAATTCAAGTACTCTAGTACTAGGGAAGTGTTACCTCTATTTTTTGTTTGGTATTTTAAATTCTTGTATATTAGCTGCAAATATTATACCTTATTTGAAAAGTCTGATATGTTGATTTTCTTCCTTGGGTCTAAAGTAGTGACTGACATGCTCTGTTTACCCCCCTTCTTGAAGTATTAATTAACATGGCCTCTTAAAACATTTATATAGCTTATGTAATTAAACGTAATTTCCCACCAGAGGTAATGATTGGAACTATGCCTCATCAAAAACAGTTTAAAAAAATCAGTCAGGAAATCTCCAACTCTGTATAATCCTCTATAGCTAAGTTTCTGCTGCTTATAAAATCCTCAAGACTAAAAGCAACCTTAACACTGTAGTGATGTCTGTTTTCAGAAGATTAGAAATGGTAGCTTGTAGGCATGAACAGTGCACTGTGTGCTACTATTATGCTAACAATGATGCTCATAAATGCTAACTATTTTGCTTATCAAAGCATGCAAAAAAAGGAGAGGAAGTATGTTATGAAGACGTGCCAGCATTTTCTGAAGCTTGTATGTGTCTGTGGCCTGGTAAGACTGCAGCATGTCAAAAGTGAGTATCTAAAGCTGTCTATTTTTAACTGTTCATGCTTGGGCTTCGGAATGACTTGATCTTGTTTTGAAGGAGGGGTTGTTAGTGTCTGGAAATCTGAAGTACTGCATTTCAAACATGACTCCAAACAGTGCAGGTTATGTTAAACCCTAATTTAAGATTTATTTGAACTTAGGTATTAAATATTTAAAACTATTTTAAATACTATTTCATCATTCGTCTCCTTGCTAAGCCCGCTCCCACGCAGAGTCCTTTACCCTTTTTGTCAAGATATTACTAATGAAGAGGAAGATGTGAGTAACATGTCCTCTCAGCATACTTTGTCCATTTTGATTTACTAGTGGAATGAGCTGACTATTTAGTGGTTACATTGATGATATGGTGTGGCCTGGCCACTCTGGAGCACTGTGGTGTTTTTTGGATAGAAAGGTCAAACAGAGGCAAAACAATTGCCATCCTGCAGCTGATGTTGTTTTCTCATGGTAATATATAACTATTTCCATAGGCAAATATATTTGTACAGACTTAGCTCTTGTGAATTTTCGTAAGCAGATGCAATGCTCCCATGTAATACAAGTACTGAATATTAGCAGATCAATGGAAGGTGAGGATTAGTCAACAAAATGTGGGTATGTGTAACCTTGATTGTTTAAAGTTCTTTTCTTTGAAAATACAGTGCCTGTTTAGATCACTAATGCATTTTAATTGTTTCCATCTTTCAAAATATGTCTAGCAAGTTCAGTTTCTAGTTGTTGTTACACAAATAAACTGGTATTAGATGCATTTCTTTATTCCTTTCAAACATACTTTCAAATTAGTGCTTAATGTGGTTTGAAGATTTTGCCAACATATTCTTCTAGATCTTTTTCTTGTTTGAGGGTGGCTGATTACATCTATCTTTCTTTTTTGGTTTACAAATGCCAATATATTCTGAAGAATGCAAACCCTGGGATCATTTGTCATCACACTTTGATTGTACTTCATTATTGTATGTAGGAGGAAAAGCAAACAATTAGATGCCTGAAGGGGGGAGGGGAGGAAATTGGAGTGTCAGGGCATGCTAAACATTCTTATTGCATTGCATACTTTAACCTCCTATTGTTTAACCATTGCTTTTAACACTTACCTGCCTGGATGTGACAGATGTACATACACTTAAACCAGAACTGTTTGGCTGAAATACTAGATGTAACATTCTTGAGAGAAATGAAGTCCAAGGGCTACAGACCTTTAGGATTTAAATTGAAGTTGTTTTTATAGACCAGGTGCCTGATTTTTGGATTCTGAGAGCTTCTGTCAGTTTTCATTTGAATGAGAGCTCAGTTCTCAATTGGATTTGCTGTGCATAAATGTTTGGTTTGTAGACTTACTTGTGTCAAAGATATATTAGGATTAACAGTGTAGGTAGGCATCCTTCATCTTCTCTGCAGGGTTCCATTCAGCAAATGTGTTTAGAGCAGCTTCATAAAATCAGGCTTCTATAAACCATTGTAGGGAGAAAGATAGTTCCCCACAGTTTTGTCCTGCATCTGTGTTCTGTAGCTCTCCAGTGTTAGATCAACTGTGATGCAAGAGACTTGGATTTAGCTCCTTCTCTGCCTGTGAAAACTCAAGCTTGCATTATTGACTGCGTTGGAGTAGTATGGTGCCCACTTAAAGTTGTGGGGAACAGCTCATGCTCTCAGCCTTCTGTATTGAACACCTTTGCATGAAATTCAAGGGCTGAGAAAGGTGGTGTGCTTGTTAGACTAAGTGTGACTGTGGAGCAAGGACAGAGGTTTCAATTTAAGTGTTAAATGTTTCCTCAGAGCTGAGACTACAGTCCAGACTTCCTGCCTCCCCCATGGATGCCTCTTCCACTAGTATAGATAGTGTGTAGATAGTATACAGCCTTTGGTCAAGTGGGTCTTCATGCAAAATGGACTCATTTGAACAGAAGGGAATGAAGAAACTTACCTCCTATAGTACATCTATTGTAGCTTAGTATTTAGGGCAGGCTCCTGGAGATAAAGGCAGGTTTAAATCCCTCTTGGTAGAGGCAGAGGAGGAATCTTTCCCTTGCTTTGTTATAATTCCATTACCTGCTAATTTGTTTACCTGTTGGCACAATCACTGTCATTGCTCTTTCAAAAGAGAGACAAATGTTAATGCATCTAACTCCAGGATGAGGCTGCAGGTTGAAAATACTAGGTAGAAAGAGATGCCTTTTACCTGCTGAGAATTTGGGTGCCTGATACTGAAGGGGGAGTCTCCCTTTCCTTGGCATGACCCAGTGCTACTCTTCAGTTGAGTCCTCTGATTTTTCCCTCTTGATGAACCTCAGTGGTATTTACCTTGTCTGTGAATCAAGCATTCAGGAATCCTACCTAACCCAGTGTGGGTTGCACAAATGAGGCAGAGAATTTAATGTAGGTGCAAGAGCATGCAGCATTTCTTAATGTGTTCTTTATGGGTTTAGCATCAAAGCAGCAGTTTCAGGCCTTGAAAGTCTCATAGGCATGTGGTGAGTAAGCAGATATTGAGACCAGGATAAGTGCCCACTCCTCTGACAATAGTGAGAAAAGCTCAAACAAAACAGTAGCCTCAAAATGAGTCAAGAATGGCATCCATTTCAGTGGTGCTTTTTCCTGTTGTTCAGTTGTGTATCCTGAATCAAGTTGATGACTGTAGAGTCACTAAAATAAGCAGTAAAGCAACATAAGATAAACTGAATTGCATCTTTCCTTCTGATGGGCATTCTCAAAATGAACTGACAAAAGTCTAAGGTAGAAGAACTGTGAATTGGATCTGTGCCCTCTAGCCAAGGTGACAATTCTGTAAGAGGATGTGTTAAGTCGTGGCTGGTGGGGCGTACACACTGCACAGAAAGGCGGAACTGAAGACCCAGCTGTTCTTGGACACTTTGAGTGTGTGATACTTCTGCAGGCTGATAATGATTACTTCTGTTTCAGGGTTAAGGCTTCAAGAGTGTTCTCTGCTTAATCTGCTTCAGTTCTTCATAGTATTAAAACCTTAGAGTAGTGAATGTATCTTACTGGAGGTGCTGCAATTGTCCATTCTTTCAAGACTTTTTTTCTGCCAGTGGTCTGTAATGTTGCACTCCAGTGACTTCGGGTACTGTTTTCTTAATTGGACCATGTGGAAATAGGGGATATCATGGTTTAATGGCTCATTTTGACGCTTACTCCCTTGCTTGTATGGCAGGATTTAAATGAGAGAGATATCTGAGCCAAAAGAAGATACATTGGCCTAGAATCTCTCTACTTCATAGATCAATCAACCAAAGCTTAAAAACGTAAATTTTAGTATCTTCTTTTGGCACTGATGCTTAGTTCCAGAAGCACCTGAAGTTCCCTGGTAACTACATAGTTTTTAATCAATATTATTTGCTTAACCATTTAATCAGCATTCACCTACCTGAACTGCTTCAATTACCCCTTAAATGAACATCCACATGCATGCAAAGATCTGTTAATAGTCAGTTTACAGGCTCAGAAGCAAAAACTATACACTTACTCAGGCCCCAAACCTGATTCTTCTTATGGATGCACCAAGCTGGGGGAATCCATTTGTGCTAATATAGGAACTGAAATGTTAGGAATAACAGTCACTGAATCATTTGACAGCTTGTTTTGATGCAGCACTTAGGTAAACTTGGTAGGAAGAGTCCTATTCATGTCATGTTTGCTAGATAGCCCTTCAATGCATGAGCAGGAATTTCCCTTGTTCAAAGAACATGTCAGCTGGGGTGGAACTGTAAACAGACTTTGGCCTGAGCCCATCTTCCCTGCTTTTCTTGAGTGACAGGTTTTGTTTTTCAAAATGCAAATAAGTGACTTTTTAGCCCAGAAGGTGGCCTATGAGCTGCCTTCCCACCCAGGGCTTCAAAAAAAAAAAAGAAAAGCTTTTTCAAATTATGTAGGCCCAGCTAGGGAGCTCAACTGCCCTAAGAATCATGACTCTCACAGCCTGGAAAGCATTTGCACAAGTTTTCAGTTCTCTCCTGACCCTGTTCTTGGCAGCTCTGCAGTTCCTGACCAAAGAGCGGGAATGGTTTGGCAGCTTTTTGGATTTTCCTGATACTTCTGTTAACTACAGTGCTTCCATTTGTTTTTTTCAGAGGCTCATGCAACCTGGAAGGCATAGATTTTAATCTCTGGATCACCTCACTAGGCTTGAGGGACAGAAAAAAATTTATGTGTTCTCCTTAATTTTTTTCTGAATAATGTATTAAGAGCTGTCCTAAGCCAGACCTTAAGAGTAGCTCAGATTGATTGAAGTAATTGTAGCTTATTCACTCCATTTCTCACTTAAGAGTTTCGCTATGTAACTTCCTTGAAGTTACCTAAGAGTAAGAACTGAGATAAAAATACATAAAACATTACGGTATAATAGTTGGCTTCAGCTCTTGCTGAAAGGTTTACTATTTTTTATTTTGCTCAAATTTTTAGAGTGAAATAGATACATATAATACCTTTTAGTATGTGTTGCTATGAATCTTCTTCACACCCATTTTTGCCATTGTTTGGTACTGAGTCATAATTGGTGGAGTAAAAATAACATCTAGGTGTAGGAAAAGGAGTTGAAAATGAAATGCCATGCTCAGAAATGACTATTGGTATCACTTTCAAGCAGTGAGATCTACAAGCTGTGAAAGAAGGAAGTGGTGAAAGTCTTATCACCAGGGCCCTTTAACAGCTCATTAGAACATAGAATAGAAAGAATATCCTGTTTGACCAGGAAAATGGCCTGTTAGGTCACTTCTAGTTCAGTTTCTATGACTAAGCAACCCCACAAAGTGAATTTCCACTCTTAACCATGCAGGCATAGGCATGCACCAATACAACAAAGCACCAGCTAAGCAGGAATAGCGAATCATTAAAAGTATATTTATTTCTAGGTATTTGAATATTGAAAGGGCATAGCATATGGGCATGAGAAGATGGCAAGTTGTCATTAGATTTTAACAGTAGTATGATATCTCAATTTGATGCTGTTGTGAGGAAAGACGAGAGAGTGACCTTCTCAGTACGGACAATATAGCTTTTGCAAGGCTGAAAACTGCTTTGTCTGGGGAGCCCCTGTGTTATGCCTCTTCCATATCTTGGGAACAAGAGTTAAGTTTAAAAATCAGTATATGGCAGCAATATTGGAGACTACTTGAAAAAGCTGAAGTGAATAGATATTCTCTTCATGTGAAATATTAAGTTGTAGGTTTTAGGAGTAACAAGATAAGCTGTGTGTGATGCTTATACATCTGGGCAAGGTTTTTAACACATAGAATGCTAAGCTTTTGTCCATGTAATGTGAAAATAAAATGCATATTATGGTTTGTAGAAATCGGACTTACTGCTAGTAGACCTTCAGAGCATACAAGTTGTTCTGCTGGAACATGGCTTGAGGATCTGGTTTGTAAGAGTGTAGTTAACTTTAGTATTTTTGGTTGACCTGGTTTTTCTACCTTTGCAATATCTTTGTCTGATTTGCAATATCAAAGTCTTTTTAAATGGGCAGTGAAATTTTAAGTGAAAGTTGAAAACTTAACATGTTATGCTGTGTTTTAACTTTCTTTGTGTCCCAAGATTGTTATTTATTGGTAGAAAAATTGAAGCATATTGTAGTCTATCCTGATGTCTAGTGCTAGTCAAATTTTCCCCATGTGAATCTAAATAACCACTTCTACAGGCTTAAAATTATTGTAATAAAACAATTTAGAATTTTAAAATTAGAGAAGGACAGAAAATGTTAGTCTATCATATGTGTGCATTTTTCAAAGAATAAAAGTATCCAATTCTGAATGGCTTCAACCTATCCATAGTTTTACTGAATAATCTAATGATGGTATGTACTGGGAAGGTCTAATGCAAGGGAAATGTTAGGGGACTTTCAGAAGTTTTCTAAAGTTAAAAGAAATTCTGATCTGGGCATAAGTCAGAGGAAAAGGATGGATCCTGCTTTCTTTACAGAAGCAGTCTGCTGAAGTCATCTGGACTACTTGTATTAAAACCATCATCTGGACTTGTCCCAGAGCATTACAGATGATGTTCTAAGGAACACGGAATATGCTTTGTTTGCATAAGTGAGAGTCTGCAGGACCTGGGTACTTTATTGACCAAGATCAATTTTGAGGAATGTAAATGAGAATCAGTTGCTACAGTATATTAAGTATCTAATAATTTACTTCACTTGTAGTGCTCTTTATAGTTATTTAATGTTCCACAGTGTTTACTATAAAGCTGGTTTATGTTTTTCCCATGAATACTCCTCAATGCTCAGAAAATACCTTTGAAAACATATGTTGTTACATAAGAGCCTGTTTGTGGGAACTTCAGGGAACTTTTGCAGACTTGCTTAATCATCCTCTGGAGAGCAACAACGCTTATTTCCTGTCTGCTTCTATTACTTGATGCTGTGCCTTAAAAAGGCACTGCAACCAGGAAGAAAACATCTCTGAACCCAACAGAAAACACTTGAAAATGTAAGAAAATTAAATAACAGCCATGTGAGAGCAACTCAGTGTAAATAATAAACTAACCATTGAATATTGCACACTTCATGTATGTAACAATGATAAAAATACAGCGTGCAAGTTTCTCTGGGCTTCTTCATAGCTCAATGAAAGTCTGATTCCAGTTTGGAAGTAATTTCCAGAGATGTGATTTAATATTTTATTTGTCTAAGGCAGTCATGTTGACATGCATATAGCTTCTTAACAATAAGGACAGTTTTGTAGCTCTTGAGACAGCAACTGAAACTGAAATCTGTGTGTGCGTGTATATTAGATGCTTTTTTAGATGCAAATATGGAAAATGTGTGTTTAATGCCTGAACAAAGCAAAAAAGGTGAACTGGAATGTGCAACTTGGTATTTAGGTAGTATACCAATATCCCATGTGTTCTTTCCAATAATGTAGCAAAAAGTGCTAGCTGACAACCTCCTTTGAGACTGTCCTGTACACAACAACCCATGACCTCGGAAAATCCTTTTTCATATTACAGGGAAAACTACTGGGTCTTAAAGTGACTTTGTCCTTGCCCCGTGTGTGGTGTACCTCCAGTTCCTGCTCTGATACCCAAGAAGTGTTCAGTGCTGCTCTGTCCCTTAGAACCTCATGTCATGCCCCTCTTTCTAGAGCAGTTACTCATGTTTTCTTTAAGTGGACTTCGGGAACAAAACCAGAAAGGTATAGGAGCTAGGTACAATCCAAAGATTTCAGTTTCATGCAATAGTTCAGTGTTGTAAGTTAGAGGTCAGTTTTCATGAATGTACTCTTTTTGGGTTGATGAGACTTAGGTACTTGTGGTGTTGGTTAGCTGAAGAACAGTTTAGAATGATTCATGTTAAGACAGCCTCTGGCTTGTTCAAACACTTCTTCCTCTAGCCCAAAAGTTTTTGATATCCTGTTCCTAGTGAAGTTGCTGAAGCAGTACTTCATCCTTCCTTGACTTGTCAACTTGCCTTTGTCTTGAATGCTTATTTCCCCTTGGTTTCTGTGGGATCACCCTTCATTTTTTTCTGGGATGTTTTTTGTCTTCTAGTGTGAACAAAGGCAGATATTTCTAACTTCACTTCAGAGAAATCTCCTTCAGATTTTTGTGAGACACTTTTAATTCCATTTCTTCTTACATCTGTACCTAGCTTTTGAGTGGTCTTATCCATAAACATGAGTTTAAGTATTGTTTCTGTGCTGTGATCTGTATCTCTTTACTTCAGACCCCAAGTGTTTCTGTCTAGCTTAAAATCTTGATTTGTTATTGTGAAGTATCAATTTATGTTCTTGATTTCTGAAGCAGGTTTTCAGTCCTCTTGCTGTAAAACCCCTCTTCATTCTCTCTTGATAAACATGAACTACATCACCAGTTCTCTGGGTTAATCAAGCCTATAGCTGTGAGATCATTTTGGACAAGATAGGCAAGAACCTTTGTCTAGGTGCTCACTTTCAAATCTCACCAATCTGTTTGTCTAACTCTTCTAGGATCAGACCAGCTGGTCAGCACTAATGTGTAAAACACTTTTTGAGGTCGTTGTCATGTCTGGATGCAAAATCCTTTTCTTTGAAAGCAAGAAATAGTATCTTGGTCTGTGTTCATTCAGAAAGTTTATCACTGCTCCTGGTAGGAAGTGTATCACCATGGAGGTGTTTGGGGTCCTCGTATCTAATTGTTCTGGTTCCCATCCATACTATGTGCCTCCAAGCATTGGAAGTTCTGTATACAAGGGGAAAAAGCTATTGCGTGTGCAGCCAGTAGTGAGGGCCAAATCAGGAAGTTAAAGGAAGATCAGTCTTCTTCCTTTCACCCAAATATGAAACAGAATTAAACTCAGACTACACCTTTTTATGCAAACAGGCCACAAAGCGGCTACTACTTGGTTTCATTACCTTCCTGAGAAGAAAGAAAAAGGTAAGTTTTGACATGTACTGCAAGTGATTCTGGCAAGACAAAATTAGAGCCAAGAAGAAATAGTGAAGCAGAGAAATTAAAGAAAATCAAAGAAAGGATGGGAAAGTCTTGCTCTTCTAATTCAAAGTTCCCATTACATATTTTGGTGTTTAAAAGGAACCAAGGCAATAAGTAGGTATTTTCTTATAGATTGTAAAGCAAAACCCAACTCAGGAAATAGCTCCTCAACACTGATTATTTCCAATATCCCTGCAGTTTCCAAATTACATTTGTCAGTGTGCATGCTTCTAGAAAAGTGGAGGATATTCCCCAGTTTTGCAGTTTAATGGAAAAGGTTTATTCATATGTGTGCACAAAATCCCTAACTCAGACAGGAAGCTCCAGGCCAGCATTTATTTCTTCCTTTCATTGGATAGTGAACTATTTTACTGAAGTGGTGGAAAGTCTTAGCTTGAGCACAAAAATCTTAGTCAGGTATGGAGTGGAGGACAAATTTAGTTCCTTCAGCATTTCAGAGAAAGGGAAGAAAGTATTATTTTATCATCTTTCAAAGTAGCACAGGGAGTGCAGTGTTTAAGGAAGAATTCAGCACTGCAAACCTCTCAGTTTTCCTTTAGCTTAGTGCTGTCCTTTTATTTGTGGCACCTCTGGAGAAGTGAGCTAGAACCCAGGAGTGACAGCAGTGCTCCCCTCCATGGCCTCTCCAGAGCATTGCCTCGGCAGCTTGATTTGAGTTGCTAAACTATTGTCGGAGCTGACACTGGCATAGCTGCTGCCTTCTGCATGCTCGCAGGAACACACAGAACTTGTAATGCCAAAAGAAACCTCAGATGAAATCTGAGATTGAGTTGTACCTAAGCAATAATTTTAATAGCTCCACCTTTAGGTGCATGATGCTAATTGGGTGCTATTGATACTCTACTAAATGAACATGCATCATTGAAGTCTATTGTTGCATTGCTTTGTTTAAATATGTAATACATTGCCAGCAGCAGCATGCTGATGGAAAACTGTCACAACAGCGATCACTACAATCTGGGAGTTAAGTTTGACTGAAACATATGTCTTCAATTTTAATAGCTCAGCTTCCCAGATGCCCTAGAGGAGAATATTGCCTGAGAAGGAGCTTTTCATGTAAGAATAATTTGTGTTAAGTAGCTCAGTGATCTGTTTGTTAGGTTAGAGCTGACAGTTTGTTTATATTTCTAAAGGGGTATGATGAATGGGGGAGAAGTTGATGCTAATTAGCCTAAATTGTTCCTAAGAATGCAGAGCATTTTGCCAGTTTCATTGTTTCTGTTTCTTTGCACATTTTCAATAATTGAATGGAGCTCAAACCATTCATCATAATTTTAGGTAAGATGGAAATAAATGAATATAGCACGGGCCAGCCTGTGCAATGGAAGATGTCACTTTAGAGGTCAGCTAGATAAGACATCAAACTAGGATTTGCTGGTTTATTAGCTAGAAAATGCTAATGTAGCATTTTCTAATCCATTTTTATAAATATAGCAAAAGTGAATGAGTTATCTAAGGAATTAATTGTCTCTGTTCTGATACTAGTATTAAGTATTTCTTGCAACGCTGCTTTGTTTTATTAGCATAAGGTTTTTATTTTAGACCTCAACTGTTACCTCAAGGTGTGGACCTCCGTCCATATGACGAAATGTCCTACTACTCAGTATACTGTATATAAGGTACAATAAATCTAAAAAAAATCTGCTCTTTGGAGAACAAAAATATTGGTCAGGTGTGATATGCAGAAGGTGTTAGCAAAAGGGGCTGAAATGAATCAGAGGTATGGCAAATGTAACAGTAGAGAAGATTTAATATTTTTTGTTTGACTTTAACATGCTGTGCTGCTCTTTGCTTTTAGGTTTGGGAAACAAGTGCTCAAATTCAAAACATCCTATCCGTACACAAAACAATTTTATAAGAATGTGTATTTTGTGTTGAACGTTTTCCTTGATAAATTGAAGTTAGATTTGGGAGGTGGGGACTTGGAATGTTCCTCTTTCAGTCCTTACACAAGACCATTCTTTTTTAATTTATGCACATATAATACCACAGGAAGAGATGGTATAAATTTGTGGACTGTGGAGAATGAGTGAACATTTTTGAATCAGGATCTTTAAAAGGGGTGAAATTTGAGTATGATTAAGTTAGGAAAAAGGCTCGCTTACGGCGGAAGTTGGAGACTCTGTATACATTATAGGCATGTCATGGCTTTTAAAAAGTTATGTTAGACTTCTATACAAATTGTGAAGGAATTTGTATAACCCCAAACAAAATTCTGTGTGGCTCTGAACTCTTGCAAAAGTACAAAATAAAATATAAAGGAGTGAAATAATAGTAGTGAAATAATAGTAGTTAGTATTCCGGTCAGGAGTGAGTGTTGCTGTAGGGCAGGCTGGTAGTTTACACTGCATGGGTGTTTTGTTGGTCACTAATTTTCTTGGAAGGAAATGATCCCATGGCTTATGCTATCCGCGTTTGTGCATATTTGCCCTATAATTGGCATTTATTAAGGGGACTTTTGGTTTGATGGATGACTGTCAGAGTATTGCCTGCTAGCTTTGATGCGGATTGCTTTTGCATGAGGTTTTTTACATTAACTCATTAGGAACTCTGCTCTGCTTCAACATGCTCTTTATTTACCTTCTGAAAATGTGAGACTTTTCAGCCCAAGTTTCAAGGGACTTAGTGTGGTTTTATTTGTGTACCAGTGTTTTAATTTGGACAGATAAAAAAGGTACATAGCAGAAAAATACTAAACTTTCAACATGTGCATCTTAAGACTTAAGAGGTTCAGCTTCATTAGTTATCTTTGAAATTCTAAGCCAGTAGCAAAAAGTCTTTAGTTTATGGTGTTAACTTCTGTGTTCCTAAAATTTTTTTAAGGGGGGGGGAAAAAGGCAAGCAAAATACAGTCCATAAAAGCAGCAGGTATAGTAATATTTTCACAGCAGGTTGATATTCTATGAATGTTCAACAAATCCAGGACTGGTGTCTGAGATATATTAGTGGTTTCTTCGAGGCTGGATTGATTTGGTCTTTTCCTGTAATGTATCTGGGACATAGGACTGTTAATTAGATTAATTAGCTATAACATGATTTATAAGGCAGTTATAATAAAACTATGGTTACCAGTGCATTTAATCGCATTGCCATGTTTTGACTTGACATTTAGAAAAGCGTACAAAAGGAAGGGAAATTGTGTGCGCTGACACTGTCACTTGGAAGGTTCTTTTAATAAAACATTTTCTCTACAAATAGCTGTGCAAAGGAGAACTATAGCTTGCTGCACTGAGCAAAGCTTCTCTTTTCAGCAGGTTAGTGTCTTCTGGGTTCATATTGCAAGAAGAAAATTTGGTAGACAACTTCCTACTTTTTTTAGTGTTCCATTGTTTACTGCCTTTGTATTAATGAGGCACTGTCTATCTTGTTCTTGCCACCCTTAAGAACAACAATCCAACAACAAAGAAGGCAAAGAATTTGGGAGTTCAGAAAAAAGTTTTCCTGTTTTTGGTTGATGCATGGTTATTGTGTAACATTTCTTACAAGGCACAGTATATGTAGAATAAAAATAACATTGAACCTTGTAATTCCATATTGCTTGCATCTGAACATTTGATGTAGACAATTGACAGAGTATCACAACATGGTTCCATCTTCTGCCATGCAAGAAGTTTGTGAAGGGTCTGAAATTTATTTGGGTTCATCCCAATATGAAATGTTTGATTTGTTCCCAGCCCCATAAGTTACTTGTGCATGTTTTTAACTTGCTTGAGTGGATTCTCTGGCCCAAATGACATGCTGGAGTCTAATTTGTTCAAGGGTTTGCAAGATGACAGCTTTCTTGTACATTCTAGTTGCTGTAACTAGCTGTTGCTGTCTCAATTCTGTTTGATTGTGACTTTTCTGTTAATTACAACTGATCTTAACTCTTTCTGTCATGAGGAACTAATTTCTATTTCTAGTACTAAGACTTCAATGAGTATATAAAGAACATATTATCCAAATATAATCCTATTCTTATGAATTTGTAAATTAAAGGCCTATTAACAGCACTGAACTGGAAAAAAGTTCACTGACAGTGTTTGAAAAGTTCAGCTCCCTTTTATTTATTTTTCATGTCTTGATATAGTACCCACAAGGTATGAATGCCAGAAGAAACTGCAAGTGACTAAATATTTTGTTTGTTTAATTTTAAAAATGAACTCCATCTTTTACCCTTGCCTAGGGAGTGGTACAGAATCAGCAGCAACAGATTTGGCAGATGAATGTTTACCCATCACTTCAGCTTTTGGGTTCCATCCTGAGAGAGGCTCCAAATACAAAGTTGAGTTTGAATTACTAATGTTGTGGTTGTGATGCCAGTATAGGAGAAGCAAGGTTTATAGTCATCAGACTCAAGTGTGGAAAACAAATTACCAGTTGCTTATACTATGCTTGTTTTGAATAAAAATTTGAGATTTGAATTTTGCTAATAAATAACAACAACTTTTGATTTTGTGTTATCTAGGGAGTTTCATCTTCCCCACAAAGATTATAGAGTGGTTCATTATTGAACTTGAGCAGCCACAAGTAGTTTGTGACAGTAGTGATTAGGCAACCCCTTCCTCATACATAATGAACAAACAAGTAATGAAGAGGACAGTTCGCTCATGATTTTTTACATCCTGTATTTGACTAGGGAAGCTTGTCTAATAACTGCAGAGGATTGCAAGTTGGACTTTCTGGCTTCTCTTGCTATTTTGGCTGCTGTTCTGCTCTGTGGCTGTTTTAGCATTTGTACAAGCAGTTAGAATGAGACATTGGATACAGATAGGAGAGAAAGGAAGTTTTAAAAGTTTCATACAAGTGTGAAAACTGATCTGTTTCTACCATGAAGTATTTCTCAAGGTTCATCACAAAGATGACAGGGCTTCTTTTAAAAGTTATGTCCCATAAGCTGTCTGATCATTCCATACTTTAATGAACTAAAAGTTTCGAAAAACTGAGATAAATTCTGCTTTACATTTTTCTACCTACCATCCCTTACCTTCTTTTGTCTACACATGTATTCTGCTGGACAGTAGATTTTTTTCAGTTCCCTCTTTTCTCAGCATTTCTGCTCTTCTTGGCCTGGACTAATGTAGAGAGGGCCGGTGGAGGAAAATGGGGCACAGCCCCTGTAGCTGCCACGAAAGATTTCTGGACCCCAACCGTAGCTGACCATTGCAAGAAGTCCAGCTCCAAAGCAATGCATGGCACGAGGGAGCCTCATCATAAGGTGAAGCATTAGCAGTTTTGAGCTGTCCCCATCAGTCTTGCTGAAGCTTAGAACTTGATAACTTATGTTCCTGAAATCCCAAGTTAGCTTCATTCCTTCAGCCTTTTAAATTATATTCCTATCTGTATAAGTACACACCTGTAACTTATTTGAGGAACAAGAAGTCTGATTAAAAACTCACCCCTCTGATATTATTAAAAGTTGCTACTGTCCTGGCTAGTTAGTATGCCATGTGTTGAGTCAGAGCTAAAACTGGAGAAAGAAGGCTGTTTCTGGCAACATCTATGGTATAGAAAGGGGAAGGTGCCTCAAGTGCACATTGCAGTCAATAAGCTCTTTTCCCTGCTTTAAGAAGTTTCCCCCTGAATCTTTTGACATCCTACAAAAGATATCTAAGGACATGATTTTAGTTCTTGTGATGTAATTAATCCCCTCTGGCACCACAGGAGTTGAATGGAATTGGGGTCTTCAAGTACAGCCTGGTATACACTGAGGTAGTGAGAAGAGGACTTCTGTCACCTATTTGCTTATGGGGGAGAGATATTGATAAGCTTACCAAGATTCTGACTGCTCACTCAAGCTATTTTTTTCTACTTCCCCTGGCTTGAATAGGCATCTTATACATAGCTGAAGTCAAGTGGTTGATTCCACAGCTACTTTTCTTCAAATAACTGACACTGTTATGTAACTGACAAAGAAGGACCCATATCTGCAAAGTAAGCCAGTGCTATGCTCTGAGAGCAGAATCCACATCTTTGATAATACGTACTTTTATTCCTGATAAACAGAACAGGGGACCCATCTGAGTGAAAATGCAGAGAATGAGATTTCTCTCTTGTTCCTACTGAGGAACTAGGAACTTCTGGCAGCTTCAAACAGCTGAACTTTGGCAAAAGAGGATGAATACAGAAGAGTATGGCTTTTTAGCCTCATAATTGAGGCACACTGATATGTTGTCAGGAGTCATAAGTTCCTGTTTTAATGGGAATTTGTGTTACAATATGTATAAAAAAATGCTGAAACTGCTGGATATAGAAATTAATTCCACACATCCTTGCCTTTGGAGAAGTGCCTCAAGCATTAAGGTTAGTCTTGTGTGTCTACTCTTTGCTCTAATAGTCTTTGCCTAAACAATTTCAAGCCGATGAGTTGTGGATCGAGAACTGAAGTCCATAGATAGGTGGGTAATAGAGGATCTTAGAGTATTATGTATAGAGAATGCAGCAGAGAAATAGACTTAATCTGAATATGTAGCCTGTAACATGCCAAAATGTAGGTTCTTGTGTGTCTTGTCAGATGTCTTGGGCAGAAAGTATGAAGCACTTCTGAGAATCTAAATTTTTAATTCTTTTGTCCATAATTCTTAACTGGGTTTGGAGGCTTCCCTGACAGTCGCTGAAGTTAACAGTATTTGAATACCCAAAAGGGAGCAGCCCTCAAATTCTTCTTGGGGATCTGAGCGTGAACTGCTGTGTGGGTTTAGGTCTCAAATCATTGTGCCAGTGATCCCATGCCAGGGATTTTCTTTTTAGAATTTTTGGTGTTGGGGTAACTTGCTACCATGGTAACCTGGTAAACCATGCACCAAAAATAAACCTACCCATTGGTACATATGTGTGAAAACTCTGCTTAGGAGTTAGCACACATGTTGCTAAAACTACTATTGCATGACAGTAGCTAAGCAAAGACTTGTAAAATAAAACTTTCAAACAATTTTTGCCAAAAAAGGGTCCAAATTTTTCATAGGTTTGGTTAAGATGAAAGGAATCCAGGGTGAGAATCGAGCTTTGAAAACTGGTTGAAAAGGAGAACTTGGGGTGCAGATTTGCATGTGATAGGAAATCACCGAGTGTACATGAATTCAGCTTGAGGGCTGATAGTAGATCTAAAAGACTAGTTACACCTCGACTGTAAAGAAAGATGTTACAAAGTCTACATCTCTGAACTATGCTGCCTGTATTGGGTTTGTGTGGTAAGGTGCTGATGGCAAAACTCCATGTTTCACTGGCTATTCCAGACACAGGTGTGAAAAACAATGGCTTTAAGAGGAAAGATGCAATTAAAACTAGGCATTTATTATTATGATATGAGAAAGAAAAAAGCATTATTGATATGCAGCTGTTTACAGCACAGCAGCAAACATGCTTTTGTTTTTTCAAGGACTATGCAGAAAACCTTTCAGTCTTCATTGCCTTTGTCAGGCACACAAGCTATGTTTAAGCTAGTAGACCGGGAAGTATTTCCAACCTCTGGGGTCTGGGCATGTCCAACTGACCTCACCTCAATTTGCAGCAGAACTCGAGCACAAACTAAGCCTTCTGCCTCACCCAGTAGCCATGTATCCCAACAGTGATCTGAGACCCAGCTTTCCACCAGTTCCTTTCTCCTTCCTGCTGTCCCCTCAGGTGCTATTGATTGATGGGAGGGAAACTTGAGTATGGGCCAGATGGGAGCCAGACCATGCAATAGCTGATCAGCCTGATTTGGGTGATCAGGAGACCAAGGTACATGGTAACATAAAATGTTCTGTAGTAGGCACCCAGCTTATTAGCCTAGGTGCAGTGAGAAAGTAACTCATGAGCAGGAGCAGCTTGTCTACCTCTAAGTAGGTAGGGGAAGTTACACAGTAACATAAGTATTTACCAGATAGTATGTGATCATGTAGTTGAAGGCATTGGACATGACCTTTCACTAAACCAGCAGCTTTAATTTTGCATACTGGAGGGAAATCAATAAAGGTATATATAATAGTGTACCTTCAAACAGGTCATGGTAAGCCACTAAGTGTGACAAATGCATCTGCATTATCTTGATGTCTAGGATTATAGGTTGAACCCTTTCTTAGAGGTGGAAAAAACATTTAAAGGAGAAGCCCTTTGGTTGTAGAAGGTTGTAGTCACTTCCTCAAACCAAGACAGTGAAAAAAATGCATTTGAAAAGAATGTTTTCTGCAGGTAACACCTGACTGGGAGATAGTAGTATGAATAAAGAGCATGATATCTGGTTAAAAAGTCACATATGCACATCAGGAAATGGTAAAGATGTAGGAACTTTAGTCTTCTGAGGAAGAGTAATTTCTAGCAGGTTTCTAACATGCTTATTTAAAATGTAAGTTATGTTAATTAGTATTTACCACCGTTAGAAAGCTGCAGAGATTTTCATATGGCTGTATTAAGTGAAAAAAGGAAAATTGTGTGAGGTAAAAGTGAACACTTTTTTAAATTTGGGACCAGACAAAAGAAAGAAGTTACCCATTTGAAATCCAGAGAACTTTACAATGCTGCAAGTAAGCAAAAACAGATGTTGTAAAGTTTAGAAAATCAAGACATTATTTTCCTGTTTCCACTGAATATTTCTAAACACATTATAAATAAGCTTTGAAGTAGTACAAAATACTGTTTGTTTTGCTGATAGCATCTTTTCATAAAAAACTTTATCAATGCTTGTTTAAGTTATAGACTAAATGATATCTGTGTGGTTAAACAACTAGCTGTATCTCTTGCAAATACAATGCTAAACTGCTTGCAGTGTCTAAGCCCTTCAAAAGCCCATCTGATTGATCTTCTGAGTTTAATTTTAAACAGATTAAATAGTCTATTTACTGAATGTAAAAATTAAAGTCTGATCTTTTGCAAGTTCCTCAAAAGAATATGGTTTTCTTCTGTTGCTGTAAAAAGTAGTTTTAATTTGTTCTAAAACACTTATTTAAGTCAGTAAAACAGTCATTTTGTGTGTCTGGCTCATTGTTTCTAGGCATGTTTACTTTCAATAAATGTTCAGAGGCTTAAGGAAATAAATTGATCTTGATCTATATTTGTGGTTATAAAGGCACCTATTAAAGATAGTGCATACTAAATCTTTTATGTGGATCTATTAAGAAGTGATTACTGAACAGTAGGCTTGCTGAATTGCAAGGTGTCTGTCAAATGAAGCAAAGAGTTTCCAAGTAGCAATCATGTATTTGTAAGTATGTGCATCAAAACAGCATGGGGATTAAAGAGAGGCTGATATTGCAAGTTAATTGAATTATGTCCCATTAGTTAGCCAGCTTTAGTCTGAAAAACAGTCCTAAACGACAATATTGTCAATATTGTCATTCCTCAATTAGTGAGTCCTGAGGAGAAGGAGTTGAGAAGGACAAAGGAATTAAGCAGTCTTGATATTTGTCACACTGTATCAATATTCATCACACTATATTGATATTCGTTCATGCTCAGTGAATTCTTTTCTAGTGCTAAGGTCCTGAGGGGAGGAGGAAATGTTTTCTCATTTTGCCATTTCCAGTGCAAGCTTCCTGGTGAGCAGACAGGTACATGAACTGCAGTGAGCACTGGTTTTGAGTGGCTGATCATGTGAGAAATACGTTGACTTCATCTTTACTTACCTGCTTGATTAGACTACAATATCAGAAATTGTAATATTACTCTTACAAGACTTTTGGATCTGAGACTTGAATATACCAGTTGAAATAAAACAGTTTTGGTCTGCTGCTGCAAAATTTTCATGCATATAGATTCCTTTGCGTCCTGAAATGACAAAGGAGAAAGCAGCCATGGTCATTGGTGTATTCCAAGAGCATATATACAGGTGCAAATAGCATATGCAACACAAGCAAATTCCTCTCAGGTTATTTTAGACGGCTATATTTGTATTAGTTGTTTTGGGCTCTCTCTGTAGTCCTTAGGTGTAAGTCTCTTTAGGATACTTGCCATCTGATGTGTTTTAGCAGTCTGTCTTAAGGCGAGTCAAACCATGCAAAACAGTGCTTGTTTCTCTGACTACAAAGTGAGTCTGATCAGTTAGCTCAGACATCTGTGTTAGTCCAGAGGAACTTCCTTACATGAGCCCACACTTTGAATAACTAGTTCTGTCTGTGTCAAATGTCCAAATCTATGTATTTCTCCAGTGCTTAAGTAGGGCAACACTACATTTTTTTTTTAACTTAGTCTGAGTTGGTTGAACACAAACTGTCATAGCAGAAGCTTCTAGCATAGTAGCACATGCAGATTTGTGATGTTAGGCTCAGGATTTGAGACAGCTCACTTCCCAGAAAAAACAACTGTGAAGCCTTTTTGTGCTGTCAGAACCAATCATGTTTTGATACATAATCAGCTGTTAATTACCTAGGGTAACTTGCGGTAGGGAAGAAGGATTGGAATAGCCCCAGTAGGTGAAACCACAGGAAACAGGTAAACTAAGCCCCAAGAATATACACTGAGGGCTTAATAGAACAATGAAAGAAAATTTTGGTGACAATGACAGTGGAAATAAAGGCACTTGGCCTAAGGATGAGGTCTGTACTGGTGCAGCTCTTGATTAAGGCTGTATCTGGACCTAAACTGGTTTGGAGTGCAGCCCTGGTTCTATAAAACAACTCACAGGTGAGTGGGTATTGACTGTCTTACCAGTTTTGCTTCATGCACAATGCTGTGTATATTGCACCAGTGAGACTGCAGTGCATGGAACATCAAAGAAGGGAAAAATTGTATTTTCTTTCTATTCATGTAATTATCCCATCAATATTGTTATGATGTGTCTGCAGACTACATTTTACTACTTTTAGTTTTAATTCAATTACGTACTTTTCTGAAGCCAGATATTCACTAACCTGCAAGCAGTAGGACCTTCAATAAAAACATCATCTGCACTTCATTACTGACCTAGTCATATTTCCATAGTTTCTAGTTCCATTCACTCCTTGACCTCTCTGATAAGACAGCCTTACTGACATTCCAGGCTGCTCAAACTATGGCAGGAGACTTCCATTTACTAGAATTGTAACCTCCTTTGGTCCCTCTTTCTCTTATATCTGTTGACTATTTAGTACTAGGAGCACAGAGTTGTTTTTTTGACTGTAGTCTGTAGATGCTAGCATAATGAGAATAGAACAAGTACCCAAGCTGACTGAGGACTTCAATGAAGCACAGCTTGTATCACATGTGCCAACTTTCAGCCATCAAAAGGTAATTTAATTTGGCCTTCTGAGAAACTAAGTTTTGGGTTTAGAGCCATAATGATTAAAAAAGATTGGGAGGTAAAAGAAGAGTGTTCAAAGTATTTATGAAAAACCACATACTACTAGGAAAATCTCCATCATGGTATTTAAAATGATTTTTTGAAACTGGAAAACTTGTATAAGCAGTTTTGTAGGCATTTTTTAATGAGGAAATTCTATTAGCATTCTTTGTCTCTTCTTGCATGAATTAGTTTATTGCATGATTTACTCGTGTTTTCAGAAAAGAAGCTCAGAATTCACTTACATCTGGACTATATATTTTTCTCATTAATAGTCTTTTTCTCACCTTTAATCTGCACAAATAAATGTGGGTCCACAGTCATGGCTGGTTTTACAGGATGTTTCAGATATAAAATCATATAAACTTTGGGTTAGAAGGGACCTTTAAAGGTCATCTAGTTCAACCCCCCTGCAATGAGCAGGGACATCTTGAACTAGATCAGGATGGGGCATCTACCACCTCTCTGGGCAACCTGTGCCAGTGTTTCACCACCCTCATTGTGAAAAATTTCTTCCTTATATCTCATATAAATCTACTCTTTTACTTAAAAACCATTACCCCTTGTCTTGTTGCTACAAGCCCTGCTAAAATGTCTGTCCCCATCTATACCTTAGAGGCCCCCTTTAAGCACTGGAAGGCTGCAATAAGGCTTCCCCGGAGCCTTTTCTTCTCCAGGCTGAACAACCCCTATGCTCTCAGCCTGTCCTCATAGGAGAGGTGTTCAACCCCTCTGATCACTTCTGTGGCCCTTCTCTGGACCCACTCCAACAGGTCCATGTCTTTCCTGTGCTGAGGGCTCCAGAGCTGGATGCAGTGCTCCAGGTGGGGTCTCACCAGAGCGGAGTAGACAGGCAGAATCCCCTCCCTTGACCTGCTGGCCATGCTGCTTTAGATGCAGCCCAGGATACAGCTGGCCTTATGGGCTGAGTCCACCAGTACCCCCAGGTCCTTCTCGGCAGGGCTGCTCTCAATCCTTTCATCTCTCAGCCTGTTTTGATACTGGGGGTTGCCCTGACCCAGGTGCAGGACCCTGCACTTGGCCTTATTGAACCTCATGAGGTTTACACAGGCCCATTCCTTGACCTTGTCCAGGTCCCTCTGGATGGCATCCTGTCCCTCACGTGTCAACTGCACCACTCAGCTTGGTGTCATCTATATAAATATGTGGTTAGTGCACAAAAGTTCATTTAAATAAATTACTAAAATATTTTGGGGTTAAGAGCTTTGTTGCTCTGTTCAGGAGGTAGGCTTATGAAATTGCAGTGGTAAGAGTAATCAGACTAAATTCTGTCATCTGTGCTGTTGCATAAGTAGAGCACAGTAGTATAATTTCCTTCTAGTATGTTGTAGAAATCCTCAGCTTCCTGTATGTATCACATACATTAATGTTTATACAGGAGCTGAAATAAGCAAAGATGGCACATGTAATTCATACTGCTCTTTGGAAGTATGGAATTTTTTTTGGCATACTGTGCCATGTTCTTCAGTGGGCCATGGTATAAAACAATGTAATGCATTCAATGTTTCTGCAACAAGACCTGCTTCTTACTGAAAGCATTTTCCTGTCATTCTGGACTGTTCTGGCATTACCCTTCCATTTATCATAGTACTTTCAGCTCTTGCCTTGAAGGACATCTCTGAAAATCTTCTGACACAGAAGACTCTGTTATGACTTCTGAAATGCGAAGGACTCTTTGCTAGAAGTATGAACTGTCTAGACAGTGATGCGGTTTTCACTACCAAAAACCTGGGCCTCACTAAATAATAGGGTACATCTATTAAAAATATATGGTAACTATCCATGCTCTCTTTCTTTGACTCTGGGAAGTGAAAAGATGAGTTACTGTTACTACCTTAGAACATCACTGCTTAATGCTTTACCGTCTGTATTTTTAATGTTTTCCTTAGAATGTATTTTTTGTTCTTCAAGCCTGAATATTTTTTGATGGGTCCTGTCTTGGCATAAATTTACAAACTGATTTTTGGTGTTACAGAAAGGGTTTTTGTTTTAATGACAATGAGCTGTTCTGGCACACATTCTTCAGACTGCTAGAAGAGTATTATTTTGGGAAGACCACAGAAGACTCTGTTATGACTTCTGAAATGCAAAGGACTCTTTGCTAGAAGTATGGACTGTCTAGACAGTGATGCGGTTTTCATTACCAAAAACCTGGGCCTCAGTAAATAATAGGGTACATCTATTAAAAATATATGGTAACTATCCATGCTCTCTTTCTTTGACTCTGGGAAGTGAAAAGATGAGTTACTGTTACTACCTTAGAACATCACTGCTTAATGCTTTACTGTCTGTATTTTTAATGTTTTCCTTAGAATGTATTTTTTGTTCTTCAAGCCTGAATATTTTTTGATGGGTCCTGTCTTGGCATAAATTTACAAACTGATTTTTGGTGTTACAGAAAGGGTTTTTGTTTTAATGACAATGAGCTGTTCTGGCACACATTCTTCAGACTGCTAGAAGAGTATTATTTTGGGAAGACAGAAAGTTTTAAGGCATGCATGCTTTAATGGACAACAGGACAAGCAGAGAGATGGATGTGAGGAGGAAGATGTGTCAAAAGTGAGATAATCTGTTTTGAAGTATGAGGGTTACCTTTTTCTCAAAAGGGCAAAGATAGTTAAATTTGGGTACATCCCACTAATCAATGGAGGTGGACATAATTCAGAGTTGGACTGTTAATAGACATTTTTGTTTATTGAAGAGGACTGTGAAGGCCTCTGCAGTTGCTAGGTAAGAACATGTGAAAACAAATCCAGTCAATACCACTTTGCAATTTATTTTCTATTGTCATGTTATTAATTTTGTAAATTATGCAAGCTGAGACATCTAATGTTTCTGTTACATACTTTTAAAGAGGAGGTTTCAGTTCTGAAGTCCTGTTCGGAGCACTGTAAGAATAGGTTACAGAGCAAGTATACAGTGTGAACACTGCTACTGCTTTACTTCATTGAGATATGTTCAGTTATGCATTCCTTTAGTTTAAAGTCCTAAGAAGTCCTGTCTGGGAGAGTGTTATGGTTTAACCCCAGCTGGCAACTAAGCCCCATGCAGCTGCTTGCTCACTCCTCCCCCTGCCCTCCTCACCACTGGGATGGGGAGGAGAATAAAAAAAAGTAGTGAAACTTGTGGGTTGAATAAAGATAGTTTAATATGATAGCAAGGGAAGAAAAAAAAATAAAAGAATATACGAAACAAGCAATGCATAATACAACTGCTCACCACCCACTGACCAATGCCCAGCCAGTTCCCAAGCCAGTTCCTGAGTTGTGGTGCCCCTGGCCAGCACAGGTTGGCCTAGGTTTACATATTGAGCATGATGTCATATGGTATGAAATATTGCTTTGGACAGTTTGGGTCAGCTGTCCTGGTTGTGCCCCCTCCCAGCTTCTTGCTGGTAGGGCATGAGAAGCCAAAAAGTCCTTGACTAGTGTAAGCAGTACTTAACAACTAAAACATCAGTGTTAACGATATTATTCTCATACTAAATCCAAAACAGTATTATACCAAATACCAGGAGGAAAATTAACTCTATCCCAGCTGAAACCAGGACAGAGCTAATTATGAAATATCTTGACCAGTATCTCATTAACACATAATGCTGTTGCTGTCACACTTTTCTGTTCCATTTCTTGTCTACAGGTAGAACGGATTCCTTTTGCATGTTTATTGCTAGTTTTGTGTGGTGAAAATCTTATAAATTATAAAGTAACTCCATAATCTTAAGCCACGAATAAAAAAATATGCACACTATCTTCCATGTAGATCTTCCGAATTCAAAAATACCCAAACCAACCCACAATAAAAGGATCCATAAGAGAGGAAGCTCTTGGACATAGTAACAGTTTCAACACGTTCAGGTACATATGCATCTTGTTTTCTACTTATGTCTTGATAGTTTTGTATACTCAGCTACACATTTTATTTTCCTCACAGTAGTTAAATTTATCACTATTCTTGAAATTCAGATTTCCAGACTGATATATGTACAGCTACATCCTAAAATTGAGCTAAGAACACCAGTGTTCCTTTCAATGATGGTATCTACCTTACGTTCTGGCCCTGGTGGTCATAGTTGTTAGCACCACTGCTGGTGGAGTGAAAAAGCTCTTGCTTTTAATATTTTTGTGCACTTATTTACCCATCTGCTTATTTACTAAACCTGTTGGACAATGTGTGCAGTCTAGCAAAACTATTATGAACGTGCTGCAATTAACATAATTACTTTGTAGTGCTACTTAAGAAAACTTGTTTCTAATAAGGTAGAAAACTTTAAATTCCAGCTTTCCTCCCGTAAAATTCCTAGTGGCAAGATACAGCCTCTAGAAGCAGATAAAGTCAAGTCATCAAATGTGAACCACTTCAGACAATTGAGGGTAACTGATTCCAAAACCAAAAAACTCTTGAGAGCACCTTTCTGGTAATTCCCAGCTGTTTGTATCAGCTGGACTTTGACCAGAGTCCTCTGCTGAATTGGGCTAGAGAGAGAAGGAAGGAGTTTCTTCAGGCCCACCTCTTCACCAGGACTCCCGGTATGTACATAGGTGCTGCTTAGTCCTGACAGTCCATTCATAGAAAGGAAACTTACAGCCTTAACTACATTAGCATATTGATGCTATAGCATTTTATCACAACTTAAAACAGCATCGTATGGATTGATAAAATGATGTTAGGGCTGTAACATTAAATTAGACTAACTAGCACCTTTGAAGAAGAGACAGACTTGAGTATTTATCTTGGTTCTGATAAATTTTATTTACTCACTTCCCAGGAATACAATTGTTTATATGGAGGCCCATACTTCTGGCTATCAGGTGTGCAAGAGAACTGATATTATATATGTGAATTCTTCATATGTTTTGTTAAGTATTTAGAAAAGAGGATCAAAGAACTATACCTGGCATTTGGTGTGGAAGATAGTAATGTCATGTATGTTACAATGGATTTTGTTTCACGTTTTTGTTACTGCAGCAAAGATGACACTGATGCACAAATGAACTCACTGTTCTCAGGTCACAAAGTTAGTGACCAAAAATCCAGTCCTCTGATTTTATTCAGCATTTCAGCTTTTTGTCTGGAAACATTTAGCATATTAAAGATAAAATCCATTCTATTGAAGTTGTCCTGGTAGTCTGTGAGGCCAAAAAAACAGGGAGCACAGTGATAAATTCCTGGTTGTTTGCTCAGAAGAAATACAATATTTTAAACTAAAGATGATGAATCATCCAGCTGAGTAGGATATTTTTATTTTCCAATCAGCAGTGCTAGAAAGCTTTACCTAAAGGTACTGTCATGTCAGAGTTTAGTACCTGGGTGGAGTCTAGGAACATATCTCTACTATTTGACCTGATACTGGTTGTGTTATGTCTCATGCTTAGTCTGAGAGCTGGTATTTGCCTAGCTTAGATTACTAGTTAAGGAAGAAAATTTTTTGGAGGATTGGGGGGATGTTTCGGGAGTTGGGGTTTTTTTTGTAGAACCCCTGCCCGTGTCCTTTCTTAGTGCAAGGATGCACACTGTAGATTTTTTTGTAAGCTAAGGAGTAATTTTTCTCAGATTTTTATTGATTCGTTTAGTGGTAGTACATCCCTGGGTTGTTATACAATTCCTCTCTAGCTACACTGGCTAGAGGAATGATGTTTGTTCTCAGTTGCCAAAGCTTTTATATATGCCACATGTGCTATGGTGATACCAATGTGACAAATTGCAGAGTCATCTGATAAATTGTATTTACATCCACCTTTGACCACCTCACCTGCTTTCTGCCACTAATCTATCTCCACTGGGATTTATTCAACATTCCAAACCTTGGAGCAGCTTCAAACATCTGCTAATTTAAAAAAAAAAAATCAACCTGCCAAAGAAAAATTTCCTGCCTTTTTTCTAGCCAATGAAATACTTTGGTTCCAAAAAAATACACAGGCCTATGAAAAAAAATGGATAATAATCAGCTGTACACTCATGACAAAGTTTAGTACTTTACAAACCTTTGTATTTTGGACACTTTTGGCTTCAATAAGATAAACTGTCTGGGGCTGTCCTGAGATACTCAACTTTAAACCTGGACATTTTTATTCATACAATTCTATGTTAAGGCAGTTGATTTCAGTTCACTTGTGCAAAGTTAGCCCGTGTGCCCACTGATGTCAGCAGGAGCAGTGTTGGGCTGTGAAGAACGTGAAAAAAAATCTTTAGTTATGGTGCAGATAATTTTGCTGGAAGCTCTGGCCTGTGCTTACTTTGTGTTGAAGTGATTTTGGTGTCATGTATATTGCCTAAAGGCTTTATGACTATTCAGTCTTTGGAAGAGTATAATTCTAGCAGGACACTAGTGGTGGAGTTTGTATTTAAGCTCTGGTGGCTCCATGTACTTAATCATAGAACTAGATTTAAACCTGATATTAGGCATTTGCTTCAAAAGTAGCCTCTGAGACAAAGGTGTTAGTTGGCTTTTTGGGTGACTTTCTCAACCTAAGTCACAGGCTGTTTAGTCCCTGTTAATGGAAGATGGTGAATCTGAAGTGGAACATGAAACAAGTGGCTTCATAAAGCAGATATTTGCAGCTGCATTTAAAAACAGACTTTATGAACTGCTTGGTTAATGCTACTGAACAGCTAAATACAAGACTTCTAATATGAAAAAGTGAGAGCACCAGTAAGTATGTGGAATGATTTGGGATAGCAGCCCAACATCTGTGGTATGAAGAGTTGGCCAGGAAATACGCTGCAACAGGCTGTGCTTTACAGACTACAGTATTCTTGGCTCCAGTATCTTACTCAACAATAAAAATTAATGTGCAATATAATGTTTGATAGTCATCGTTATTGTGAAAATATGATCACATGTGGAAGTATTTAATAATCATTTGCAAACATCTCTGCTTTTGAAAATGTACTTAAACAGTTTTAAAATATTGATTGGGAACATATTTCTAAATTTTCTCAAATGTTTATCCCACCTCTTGAAAAAGATAGTTTAGAGATGACTATTCTTGTGACTTACCCAAAACGTGTGAAATGTCTTGTGCTGTATCAAGCTGTTAAACAGGTCTCTTGCCAGCTGAGTGCATTCTTTTTAAAATTGCTGGAGATACTGGGGCATAGAGAAGTAAACAAAAATGAGCCACTTTAACAGTAGAAATATTCAAAATACATTTGCCAAATAGTCACTAGAGGGTAAAATATGTTTTTTCCATAATAAAATGTAGTTATTGTGAAAAATTTGAGACCAATAAAATTAGAAACTGACATTTTCTAATTGATTTGTGAGAGTACAGTGAGAAACTGTAGAAATTACTCATTATTGCTGCTAAATACATAAAAAATTATAAGAGGCTGCCAATAAACAGCAGTGCTTTTCAGAAGGATATTTATACTATGCTTTTGGAATTAGTTACTATATATGCAAACATAAATATTGTTGGAGCCAAGAGCAGGACTAATCAGTAAGAATTTTGTAAAACTGATTTTCTTTAAAGTTTTGGTCTCAAATTCTTGTTTATGACATACTTGTACAAAGCCTTCTGTGTTATTTAAAACTTGTTTTAACATAATGAATTGTGCTTAAGATGGATAGGGTCTTGCACAGATGAATGTGAAAAGCACTGAGATGAATCAATTTCATTTTTTTTCCCTTGAAGAGGAGGGGAGTATGGTGGCAGGGAATGGAGGAAAGGAAGAAAATAATATGAATTGATATGCAGATGAAACGCAAAATGTATATATAATTTTTTGGCACTTCTGTTGGCATAAGGTCCTTTGGGATTTAAATATCTTGTAAATCTGTTTTTGCCAAGGATCAAATTTTCCTGATGATAACATGAGGGAGTAATTGGCACATATAAGGAATAACTTCTGTGAGGAAGAAAACATTTATTTATCTTTCAGTGTTTGTCCATGTGCTTTGTGTTCCTCAAACTGTTCTCTAATCTTTGCTCTGCTGCTTTCATTAAGTAAAAAAGTCTGGAAAAGCAGAAATGAAAATGTATTCTGAAATATTTTGAATTGCTAACTATTTTGAATATAATGTTTAACTTTGGGATGCTATATGTGTGTACATATAGACAGATATACTAACATGTGAAAGTTAAATGTTATGAAGCACACTACATTATATATAGATACGGTGCTTTACAGTAGTGCCAGAATTGAATTTTCAAGTGTCTTGTTTCCCTATTTAGTGTATATTTTGGAAAGGCAATAGGCACTTCTGAAGCAACTTTATGTCTAAGGATCAGTTGCTAAGTTGCATTTTTTCTCATAGGTTTAATGTAATATTTCTGCTGTTCCTGGAAATCAGGGGAAACACTTAGCTGTTTACTTAATTGTGCTTTTAACCTGCCATGTGGCAGCAGAAGCAAGGAAATTTCACATTCCTCACTCTGCTGTCAGCTTTAAAAATACATCAACAAGTATAGGGTGTCAAATTCACATGTGTTTTTTCCATAGCAAATAAGGGTTACTTGGAGTGTAATATTAAAGGACAAACAAGGTGATCAAAACTGGTTTGAAAATATTCTACTTTTAGTTTTTTAGTATCTACTTTTTAGTATTGACTTCTCTGCAAATAGCTTTCCTAATCACCTCTTTCCTAGTCATCATGGGTTGAAGTAATTTCTATTATTTGATAGAAGAATCCCTAAAAACTGCTGAGCTATGTCCCAGTTAACTTAATGGAAGTCATCTATAGGTTGACTAGTGTATCCATCTCGATTTGTTGTAATGTAGCTGACAAGGTTACTCAGTGCACCATTATAAGCATTGAGTGTCTATGTAGTGCATGTGTTTGACACATGTCACATATAAATGAAGACACATTATGTCTTCAGTGTTGTTTTGGATCGTTTGCATCTTAGTAGTCTTCCCAACTGTTTGCGCTTGACTCGGTGTGAATGGGTGGAAAGTTGTAGCGAAACCTGTGTGATGAGCGTGTAACCTGTGATGAGCGTGTGCGCTTTTGGCAGTCTTCCTAGGAAGCTAGCTAGATTTAAAAATACTACAGTTCTGTTCAGCTGCAGCTTGATGTTAAACTATACCAAAAAATTAGATACTGGAAAAATCTAATTGTAGATTCCTGGTGAGTCTATTTTCGGTATTTTCTATTTCTTCTGGGAGAACTGGCTTTTATAGCTGAGAGCTGCTGTTCCCCCTAACTCGTCAGCCCTGACTCCTGCAAAAAAAAAGTGAAAAAGAAGGAAAAGCAAAAGTGTAATAGGACTACCAACAAATAGAAAAAATGGAATGCGAATGGAATGGGAAAAAGATAAAACCTGGTTTCTTTGAATTATTTGTTGACTTACATTACAAATTGATCCAGCTTCCATTGAAATGAATGTAAGTCCATTAGAATTACGTTTACTGAAATTGGATTCAGTTGTTGCTTGCTAAATTGCACTTTCTTTCAAATACCTTCATTGTGTGTTGGAATGGAAAGTTGTGAAAGATTTTGTTAAATATGGATTTAAACTGTGATACAGTCCATTTTGATAGTATTGTCAACAAGTGTTTAACGTTTTGTTTAAATTATTATGATGTCTTTTAAAAATAATGTACTTGCTGTTTCTGTTCACTAAGTTACTGGTATTTTTCTCAAGGAGCAAATGCTGAAGGATCTAACTTCTTTATTCTGCTTTGATCTCAATGTTTAAATGCCATAGTACTATGATGAGACATAGTGTGCAAGATTATACAAGTTCTGTGTTTCATTACATAAAAACATAATAGTTTGGAGATTCTGGAAAAGCTTAGTTGTACACATACAAATTTAGGGCCATAACTGGAGAGTCCTCTTAAGTCTGTTAATAAATATACATGTATCTTAATTTCATTTCACAGTACAATGATTATTATGCCTTGAGTTTCACTTGGTGCTCAGGTAAAAAAAAGCCCATGAAAGTAATTTCTTTAATATAACGTACTGTGGCTTTGGAAGAAGAGAATGGGGATGCTTTGACAATAAAATGTGGGGCATTTCCTGTTGGTTGATATCTTGGTTTGCTTACTAAGTTAATATTTAATGTTATCGTTGGCAAGGCAAACTTCTGTAGGAAAATATCAGTGCGAATTTTACTAGTGAGATGGGAGTACAGGCCATAAAAATTCTCAGTTTCCCTTTTAAAAACTTAATCCATTTGTCCAACAAGAATGAATACAGAAGGACTAGAGGTTTTGAACTTCCTTCACATCTGGGTATAGCAGTGTATTTTGACTCTAAGCACAATAAAACAATCGCACTTGCTGGTGGTATATGACATAATGACCCAAATATGTTTTTAAAAAATCATTTATTGCTGTACATAAACAGCTAAGTTAGCACAAGGGATGATAAAATAACATTGGTAATTCTTCCTTTAGCTGGGAACCATTGGTGGCCCATTAGGATTCCAGATGTAGCCATGTGTGCTTTTCCATTTGTTTTCTAATGTCTGGTGCTTGGGCCCTTGGTACCTTGGCTGTGGTTGTCAAGCGTGTTGGCTTTTCAGCTTGAGGTCTTCCTGGAGAAACACACTGGCCTAGCTAATAGCTATAAAGCAGCTTATTGTCTTGGGCCTAGTTTGTTGGGACTAGCTGGAGTGAGGGCAGCTTCCTGTCAAAGGTCAAACACCAGCTTGACTGAGTTTTCTATGGTAAACGCTTGCAACTGGACCTCAAAATTTGAATGTTAAAATATAAGGAACAAGATGTTTTAAAATGTTAAAGACAGCGATCTGTGGCAATTCGTGTTTACTAAGAGTGCATTGGATTACATTCAGGTGTTCAAGTATTGCGTGGAAACATTTTTTAATTTCTTTTGCAGGCAATAACTTAAAGTACTAAAATGGAATAAGGAAAGAAGAAAAAACTTAATAGAGAAAGTAACAATGATGAGCTCTATTTGCATGAAAGCTACAATAAAACCTTCAATTTGTTTTGTATGAGTCAGGATTCACAGCTGTCTAGCTATTGATAGTCTTGCCTGTCTAACAGGCTTACATTAAGCAAAGGCATGGTAAGAACAGAGCTGCTGTTAATTTAAGGTCAACATATTGCTACTTGTTTATAGAGGTCCAGACTGTCAAAGTTGGTGACTTGCTTAGTCCAGCTAAGGTTCCTGGGACTATTTATGTGAGTATCTCTTAACTAAAAGCAATTGTTTGTCATTCTGGCCATACCTGATTTCAGTGAGAATATTTTAGTAAGTGCTGTTCAGTGTCATTACAGCCTAACAAGGATATGAATGTTTCTATTGAAATAGAAACTCAGTGGCCATGTAAAAAGGATATTTTCAAAAATGTTGATTTTTTAAAAATCCTTTATTATGCATGTGTGTTTGAATAGAACAGAGGCCAAAAGGCGGCAGTTTGGACATTCCTGAACTGTTTGTGATGTATGTGTGCATATCCTTGTTTTCTTATATGTATGTATTTTATTTAATTTCCTACCATTGTAACATAAATTGATCTGAATTTAGTCTGCCTGAGGCCCAAGAACATCATGGCACCCTTAATTACATCATTTGCATTATGTCTACTAACTATGCATACTGACATTAAGAAAACTTAGTTTTTCCTTATTTTTAAATACATGGGGTTTAAATGCCTGTGGGGGAATTCCTGAAACACGAACAAGCTTAAATATAAGCTAGTCTCAAACTTTCCATTGCAATTAAATTAAACAATGTAGATTCAATAAAAAATGTAGGTGTCTAGCCCCGCCACCCTGAGTAAATACAGAACACAAAACCAGGATCAATCATTCAAGATACAAAGCACAAAATCATTACCAGAGATCAGCTATATCCAAGGAAGTGCTGGTGGCAACCTGTTAAGCTCATGCTTGTGACAGTCCAGATCTATATTATTTCTAAAGCCAAACAGTGGAACTTTTCTCAACTGGTGAGAACTTGTCCTTTTGACTTCAGCTAGACTACTTACAGAGTTTTGTACCTACTGTCTTAGGGAAAGTCACTTTGAGAGGATTCAGACCCAAATTAACCTCTAGCCCTGAGGCTGTGAACTAGATGGGAGGAGAACCCTCCCTGTCCCCTGGTAGAGCTTCCTGTGCAAATACTGCAGAATTCCTGATGTCACGGCTTGCAAGAAGGTGGTTGCTGGTGAGTGGTTAGGACCATCACATGCAATGGGAGATGTAAATTCTTGTTTTCTTTTGCTACCAAAGTGATTCTCAGAACAGAAAATAGTCTTCCTGACCTTTACCAAATACCTGAATGAACACTTCAGAAACAAAATGAAACTGAAAGTGGATGGCTGGAGGGAGGATGGGCAGAGTGAAAAGAGGGCGTAGACAGAAGGCAATTGAAGTTAAAGGCCCAAGCAGACAAGACTAGCCTCATCTGGTGGCACAGCCATGCAAGTAATCAAGAGCAGTACCTAAGTGTTGAGTTATTTTGAGCAGAACTGGCTGGAGTTCCTGCTTTTATAGCTAATCAGTACACTAACTTCTTCCCTGAGCTCTATGTTTTCATTATGCCTCAAGTTGTTTACTTCTGCATCCATTTACCATATTTATATTCCAAATGCTGTATCAAAAGGAGGATATATTTCAAATGGCAAAACTATCAGAAGTTTATGAAGTCTCTTATGCTAGCAGAGGATCAAGACAAAGTATAGAAAGAAATACCTACCTTAATCGTGTCTTATAATGGTAGCAAGTTTTGTGAGCATGTCTGGCTTTAATTTTTTGGTATGATTGACTCTTATTTTTCTGTACCATTAGATTCGTGTAGTAAAGTATATGCTATGCTTTTGTGGAGTGCAACATTTTTACTTTTCTATGCTTGGAGCATACTAAGCATAAATTTATCAATACAGAAATTTTCTTAAAGAAATTTTTCAGATTTATGTAGCGCTCTGAATTGTGGTGCAGGCTAATCCACTTGACTAACTCATTCCACAGCTGAATCAATGTTTGAGTCCTTTCGTTTCTGCTCTAGTGTTATGTTGCTATACAACTTCAGAACTGAACAATTCTTTAGCGTGTGAAAAACTGAAAATTGGCTAAACTCCAGCCCTTTGGCTTTCTAAATTACAAGTCATGTGCCCATTACTAGAATGTTACTTGAAAAGTCATTGAGACTATTAGGTCAGCAGAGGTCTTTGTGGATAATTCCATGTCTGTGTCAAGGTAGGCTACCGAAATCTGCCTGGTTAATGGCTTCTGCTCTCTCCGCTTCATGCGCAGCGGCATCCAGTGACCAGTCTGTAGATACAAGTGTCGTGTTTTGAACTGCTTCTTACAGAAGACAAAGACATTAAATCATTTAAGAAATCCAAGGTGAAGGAAAGTGTTTGTTTTCTTTTTTTGGCATTTGCACTCTTTGGCCATCAAAGATAAACACAAGCAGCCAGCAGTATTTTGAGGAGTCATATCACCCTCGACCTTTCCAGGGCTTAGTTGGAGCCAGCTGCTATACAGCTGGGCAGTGACTTGCAGTATGTGCAAGGACACTTGCATACTGTAATTGCTGATAGCACATACTGAAATACTGACAGCAGTGTAACACTTTTAAAGTAGCCCAAGATTTATACACCTTTTTGAATTGTCTTCTGTAGATGTCAGAAATTCCAAATGAGTCTTTCGAAGTCTGAAAAGTTTTGAAGTTGTGACCTCTACTCTGGATTCTATTACAAAAAGAAGCTTTGGAAATATTGTAGTGCTGGACACTGTTCCAGATGTGTCATGAAGGGGGGGAACTTTGTAGTGTGGGTAACAAAATGGCAGAGGAATCAAGTATTTGTTCCTGTTTGTTGTAATAGATGGTCCTCTATTATTATCATGGTTGTCTCTAGTATAGGTACAAGAAAGAAGTTAGATTGCAGTACATAAAAAATTTTAACCAATAGAGGTAATATATTGCTTGATTTTGTAATTACTGTTTAAGAAATGGTTATTTGAAATTTCAAAGTACTTACTGTAAGACTACTTGCATTCTGACTGCAGGGGCATTTTGGTGTTGGATGAGCTCATCTTTAAGTTTGTGTGTCAGTATGTGAAAGTAAAATTTAATTAAGAGGAAAACATCATTGATCTTGCAATGAAAAACACCATGCAAACAGAACACAATGTCAGCTGAATGCTGTCAGGGATTAAAATAACTGTTCCTGCATCTCTTACTTTCTCTGTTCAGCATTTAAATACTCTAAAGCAGTTAGCTCAATTGCCCTCTGTCTACAACCTCTTTTCCCTCTACCTGTTCCCCCTCCAGCCATCCACTTTCAGTTTCATTTTGTTTCTGAAGTGCTCATTCAGGTATTCTGTAAAGGTCAGGAGGCCTGAAGCAGAAGACAGAAGCATTCTAGGGAACTAATTCATGACTCCTTATGCATGAAATAGGGAATAAGAAATACTTTCCTTGAGGAAAAATACATTAACATCAATAGAAGTTGAAACTTCTGTCAGGTATTTTTGAGGAGAAGCAATAGCCTTTTAATAATGAGTCTTGAAACCAAAGCTTTTTTTACTTGTTGGGGGATGGGTTTTACAAAAAAAGGGTTGAGATTATATGTACAATTGCAAAAAAAAAAGTTCTTGTTACACGCACCATGTATGCTAGAGTTAAAAGGGGCAGGATCTAGGTGTTGTCTGTAAATGAACAGTCTGAATTCTGTGCCTGATGATAACCATTGTTAAGAAATGGTCAGTTTTATGTTTTGGAAGAGATGGCTACTTTGATATTACAGCAATCCTTATACTTGCCTTGTAGAACTGTCTGAATGAATATTCAATGTTATGTATCTTGCAGGGGAATACATTATTACAGTGGAACTTTATTAAATAATATAGGATGGTCACGCTAAAGACCTTTTCTATATTCCTGCATGGAGACCAGATGCGAAGGTGGCTAGATCACTTCTCAGGAAGGAAACCCTTGATTGATGCTCTCCATGCTGGAACACAGCACTCTACTTTTAGGTGAATCTGAAATTTTAAGCAACAAAGCTATGCTTTATCTTTTATAATCTATTTCTAATGCTGTGCATTTTGCGCTCTCGGCACAATGATACTCTCCAGTGCTATGGCTGAAAGGCAACCTCAGACTAAACCTAGTGTATACCTGTTTCTGTCAGGTAGAAGATGCTGAACCATTTCTGGATTGAGGAAAGATTTGAATCTGAAGGTTTGAACTAGATCTCTAAGGTTTCCCATGAAAAAGTGACGGAGGCTGAGCACTACCAATACATCCTTTGTTAGTGGTGTTTTATAAGTGCCCACAGACATGTTTTCAGAAGGTCCTGGTCTGTGTGTGCATGTCAAGTATGTTGTGGGTTTGCATATTGGATTGGGCCCCTCATGTGGCTTGTGTGTTGCTTTACTTAAGGTTTGAAACCTGAACAGGCTTAAGCAGGAATTAATTTAGCTGTGAAAGGCAGATCTTGATGGGCACAGAAGCATCAGCAGGAGCTTGTGGAACATTAAGCATAGAGAGTTGCCTTCAGGGTTGGGCAGCTCTTGAATAGAGCTATTTGAAAATGTGTGCATAAAATTGTTCATAAGTCTTATTTTAGAAGCCTATATTCTCTGCTAGTTATTTTATATTTTTCATGGAAATCAACAGTCAATATTAAATTAAGGCAACTTTATTGAATTTAAATGCCAGTGAAAGACTTCTGTCACTTCTATTGAGAGTAAGCCTGACAGTCTGCTTAATGATAGAGTCCTATTTTTACCCTCTTCTATGTGTATTCTCGCCTTCAAAGAAAATATTTGTTACACACTTCTAATGAACAGAAGTGCAAGAAGGAATTCGTCTAATAAATAGATAATTGTCTGTAGCTATGACAGCACTTAGTGTTGTTCATGGATCCAGAGTCTGTGTGTGCATAAGATAATATGGTAAGCAGTAGGTGATACAAAAGTTTACTTCAGATGCTGGAGCCAAAGAATGACTTGTAGGAGCCTAAAGATTTCTTTGGGCCTACTCCATATTTTCTAGTAAAGCCAAACTGCCAAAGTTGGATGGGTTTGGACTGTATTCAGGCTGAGAAGCAGCTAGAAAAATGCTTCTAAAGGGGTGCCTGCAAGTGTGCAGGGGAAATCTCTGGAGCTACATAAGCCAGCAGGGCTTCGTTTTAGGTCATCGTCTTCCCATTCTTCTGTAAGGGGCAAGGCTGGAGCTCACTATACTGCGGCTGGTAGTTAGCTGGTGGAGTTCTCTGTTGTCTTAAGTATGAAGCATCTTGAGATCAGATAAATTAGAACTATTCTGCCCTTCTATTTCTTTCTCTCTCAGTTTAGCTGCTTCTGTTATGGAGTCCTTCATTCAAAACAGTGGGGACTTCACTTGCTTCCAACTGCTTTATTCTGCAATGCTGCTGGGGGGTCTCTGGCTGGGTGTGTGTCTTGATGCTTTTCATAGCCAAAGTGCCTTTATTGGCTTCTATTGTATGAGTATTTAAACAATGTCAATACGGAAATTGCTCCTTGGCAAAGAATATGCAGAAGGGATTTCAGATTGATGTCTGCCTGTTTTGTGTTATATTCAGAAAGACTTGTGTAGAGCCACTTTATTTTCAAAATATTAAACAGTCAGTTACTGCTATTCCTGCTTGAGTCTGCCCAATATTTGTTGACATCAAAAAAATATTAGCACTGTAGTATTTTCAAAATGCTATTTCTGTGGCATGTACTCAGTAATTATCACTTTTTTAGAAAGTATATACACAAATTTCGTTCTGGCAAATGTTTAACTTTCCCATTTTCTCAGTTGAGATATATGTAACAAAAAAAGATGGTGTGCTGGGTAAAGTAAGGATACTCTTGAAATGCCTGTTTGCAATCAATCTGATAACTCACTCTCCAAGTGAAATTATTCCTCTAAATGTACTGAATTCAGTGTTTACTTGGAGCTGACCTTAAATCACTTGAATCATTTGATTTGAGACTCCTAGTTGATCTTGAAAGAAAGATTCAGAAAAAATAAGCCCTTTGATTTGTAATAATTTTATAGGATTGTATTGTTAAATAAAATATTTTTGTTACACTAGTGTTTTTAGAATTAGTCAGTCTAGCAATGTACAGTAATTGGTACTGACTCAGAAATTGCAGCCTGTCTGAGAGCAAATGTTTTTGTTGAATTTCCAGAAAAGAAATCCTAGTATGCTAGGAATACACATGCTGTTCCTTCACTTAGGCATTAAAAATGATACATTAGACAATTAAATATTTTCATGAACTTGTACACTTTGATGTCCAACAGGCAGACCAATAGTACCATAGTAATTACGTTATTAACATAGATCACTGATTCATGTTTCTTAGGCAATAAAGGCACCTACTAATGTAAATAAAAGCAACTAATAAAATGATAGTATACATTGGAATTAATGGCGGATCAAGTGTTAGCTGAGTGAATTCGGTTTAGATTAATCAAATATCTACCATGCTTTCTTTAAGAAGTTTTTGACTTGGAAAAATTTAATTTAGTAGCTTTGTACCTTGTGCTCCTATTGGTATAAGAAGACCTTAAAAGAAAGTTTCCTGTGTAGGAATGGATTATTGTACAAACCTGAGCAATTTTTCTGCTTGCTAACATAAAGCATAGTAGTCCAGGGAGTGGGCTATTAAGCCAAGATGCTGTATCACTAATACCACTAAATCCAAGTTTATAAAGCTGTTCTTTGGTGTATTTATGTGAAAACATAGTTGTAGTGACTGAAGGTGACATATCATTTGCTTTTTTTGTAATTGTGTGTCAGAAGAGTAAATAAATGGGTATTTAAAAGCTTTATAGGTAAATTTTTAGAAGGTTACATTTCCGGCATATTTTTATGCAGTGGAATTTTTGATGCTACAGTAAATTAAGAAGTTGGATGATTTTCATATGATATCCTATTTCACTAATACAGAATAACCTTGAGCCACAGTAGGGCAATAATTACTAAACTTAAATCAGACAAACTCAGCCAAACAGCTGTTTTCAGTTTGTTAGGAGATCCATTTGATTTACTCTCTGGTCAACTTTCATTACTTTATAAGACAAAATTTCACTGGAGATTTTAACCCTGAATTCCCAATCTTGTTTGCTGCCTGCTGTAAAATTGCATGCTTGAACTGTCATGGCCACTCAACATGTAGAGGAGCTACTGTTGTGTTTTGCATTGATCCCAGTTTTCATAAGTGGTTTCAAATACTAAAGGGTGTAGGTAGAATTAAGCCCTAGACATATTTCTAGATGACCTTTCTCATGTGCGAAGGAGGGGAAAATGCCTTGTGTAATGTCACTATCTTGTACTTCAGTGGTTTGTTGGCTAAAGTGGTGGGATCACATTATGTGTATTTGGCACGCGAATTGTTTGACGCACAAATTGTCATGGTTTTTCGTGTTGGTATTTTACAAGGTCAGCACATCTCTGCTATCTCACTATGAAGTTTCATATACTTCCCAGGTTTTGTTGCTGTGAAGTTTGAAACTTAATGCTAGCCCCTATCTAGCACTTAACTCAATTGGACTTAACCATGTCTGTATCCACTGTCTTTTTCTTTTATAGGGCTGCCAAAACACTAATGTGATGTATGATTGTCAGAAAATGTCTTAATGTCATTATGCATTACTGAAAGGAGAATCCAGACATGAAATTTGGCATTTTTTCCCTGTTTTGTACAAGTTTTCTTATTGTTGTCCTAATATTGCTGATTCTCTGTTTTCTGTTTGTTACCCTATATTAACATTTTAACAACTTTTGAAAAATGCCTGCATTTGTGCTTGAAAGTGCAACAGCTGGCAAAATCAATAAATTTCTGGTAAGTTTATTTATAGCATCAGTTGTTATTGTGGTCTGTTTTGTTTCATGGTAGTCTAAAAAGCAGGCATGGGAAAGGAAACTATTAAAAGTATCTCACATCTTTGGAACTAGTTTAAAACTTGCTCTTGTATAAAATTGTTGATATTTTTTTACAGCTTCACTAATAGCATTTCCTGCCCCTTCTGCTTATGTTTTTCCATTTAGAGAAGGTAGTGCTATGCCTCATTACTTGTGTTCCTCCTTGAGCACACTCAGCAATTCTGTACTCTGTCCCTTACTGTCCTGTTTTGGAAAAGTCAACACCTCTGAAAAATGTGGGCTACAAAGGTTGTGCTTTTTGTGGTGGCTGTTAATCTGTGCAGTTGTTTTCTCAAAGCTGTTGTCTATGTTGTACCACACTTACCATGTGTGATAATGAAAAGCTGAAAGGGTTGCTCTAAAAATATCATAAATGGATGCACCAGGAGATCTATCTTGGTTTTGAGGAAGGTTAATGTCCTCCAAAGCCAAGAAATTCTTCTTTCTGTCTAGGAAAGAATCTTTATGATGTACTCATCCTTGTAGTAATGCTTTTGTGGAAAGCATTCATCCTATGTCCATACTGTTGTGTTGCTAATGCTATTGCTCATAGGTTATACACGAATACTCAAATTAAGTGTGTAGTTAAAAATTTGCAGTATTCAATATCACTGTTCTGATAAATTCATGTTCAATATCAAATGACAGAAACAACATATATAGACTGAAGTTGTGCAACATATTTATCAATACCCTGACAATGGTCTCCAAGACATTTTCCTGTTAGTTCATTGTGACTCGAACATTACTCAGGTGAATTTTACATGTTTTTGTTTTTTAAACAAAAAAGAAATATAAGCTACTGAAAGTGGTTATCTTCTATCTTGATTTTTCATTCAACCTAGATAAAAATGGCATTTTCACTGGAATCAAAGGAAATGGGCTGTTTATCCATCAGCTCTGAAAACCTATCACTCTGAGTATAAAATAGCTTTCAATAGGAAAAGCCTTTAGGTGGTTAGTGAAGAGAGCAGCTGTCTTTCTCTGACTCTCTGGAATGTTTTGTGCACACAGACAGGATGATGTGGTATAGGGACTCCTACTTCCTTCTTTCTAATGCTTTTGTGCAATTGTCCTATATCAGGCAAGGTTGAGAGGTTTTCTGAGTGCTTTTATTTTTCCAGTTACATGATGAACTATAGAAAATAGCCATGGTTTTGATCCAAGCCCCTAACTCTTAATTCCTTACCTCTTTTTAAGTATATTTGGTAAAAAGACAGTGTTGATCTTCCCCTAATGGTTATTATTAGGCTCCCCTGAAGCCCAAGACTATTCCACATCCTTCAGCTAACTTCTGCATACTAAGAGGAAGCCTAAACTCTTTTTTTTCTTTTGTGCTGTGAAGTCCCTTTCCATTCTTTCTGCCTGCAGTTCATCACTCTGCAGTTGCCTTAGCCAGGATCTGAGGGTTCTTTCTTTGCTTTCTTAGTTTCCCATTTCATAGTGCAAACAACCCCCAAAACAAACAAACAAAAAAATCTTGTCCTGTTTTTACTTAGCCGAGATACCTGTGTTTTAGAGTTTCTATCTTTGCCTAGAGCCAGGAAGGAAAAAAGCCAGTATGCTTTGGAACCCAGGGGGCCTGAAGAGGAAATTTTCAAGAAAATGGACTTTGCTTTTGGTATTTTTATTTTTAGGAAAGGGCATAAAACATTAGATATGATAGTACAAGATCTGCAGAAATCTCTTTTTGAGAGATATGGATACACGCCACTAAAGTTAGGGAATAAAGTTTCACTGATACTGCCTTCAGTAAACTCTTATGTTATTTCTGTACTTGCTCACTTCTCAAGGAGTTATATTCTTGAATTTTTTGATTCTTGAACCTTTTGATTCTTGAACCTATGCATCTTTAGTCAGCATACTGCAGAATCTCACTTTATCAGACCTCACCAGTTACCAGTCACTCACTGTACTTAAGGTGGTGGACCAAATGCTGTCTGGAGTGTAAAAAATCAAACCAAAAAAATTTCCAAGTGGAAAAGTTGAAGAGTGAGCTTCTTTGTGGGAGCATCCACAGAGTGGTGACTGAGCACTCTCTTGTGTCCCAGACCTAGAGTAGAAAAGATGATGACAAACACTTCTGTTGTCACAGCTGAGACCACTGGTAGCAAGTTGTTTGGTTAGTAGAGATGCAATTGTCTTTTTCCTAGTGACAACTCCATGCCAGAGCTACTTTATGATCCTCAGAAGCTATGTAATGTTGTGTTCAAGCAATATATTTAAGTTAAGCATGGTTAAGTTTGTTCCTTTAGCAATGATAGTTACATTTTGTGAAAATTACATGCTAAGGTAACACCATACTCAAAACAAAACTTAGAAGGTGTTTGGTGGGTGGAGAGGAAGAATAGAAAACACCCGTGTATCCTTATTTAAACTGCTTAATGATGCCCATGTAAAAATGGAAATTCCTGGGGACGTTGCTAAATAGTTAGCAAATATATAGGAAAGTTACAAGTTGAGTCCAAGCCCTGCTTTCCAGATTCTGTGAAAAGGATCTGAACTATGACTCCGACTCCGGTTCAGTGAAGGAACTCTGTTCTGAACAGTAAATGCTGAGAAGTGCTCACTGAACTTCTACTTGACTGGTAGGAAACATCAGTCATTGACAGTGCATAACTTTGGCTTTTATGAATACATACACATTTCTTGTGAGGCTGTAGACAGAGGGTGACAGCACTTTGTTAATATCCCTTCTGTGATGATGCTAAGAAAAGACCTGTGAAAATATTTTGAAAATCATTTGATGTTACACTGCAGTCTTTGAAGCGAGAATAAGGGAACTGGTGAAAGTTTCCCCATGTCACATATTTGGTAAATGGACTGCACCACAGAATGCTGGTTTGCTGTGAATTCTGCAAAATTAAGTTTCATAGTGAGTGTTTTGCCCCTTTTGAGGAACAGGTTTCTGCGTGCTTTACGTAGTAATGCATTCTTAGTACTTTTGGCACAATTCAATTACCTACTGGACAAGTCTGATGTGGGATCTTGTAGCTGCTGTTTGATGTCTACACACACACTTTGGATACTTAATACTTTACTGCTCATTACTGTTCATGCAGTCCTTAGTTAGAGTTTTCCCATCGATGCTGTTCATTCCACATTTCCTGTCAGACATAAATTTAATTGTATAATTTTACTGTTACTGTTGCATAACATAAAGCTGGCAAAACCAATAATAATCAGCTAGGTCCTTTCCTGTGTGTTGCTTAGAGCTGAATAGATAAAAATACACTTCACCAAAGACTGTGAACCAATCAATCCCCTGTTCATTTGATAGGAATGCCCACACTCAACTTATTATATGACCACGGAGCCTCATGCATGCAAAAAATCAGGAGTGGGGGGAAAGGCCACAACAGGAGAATAACTACAGATGGATGATAGGGAGGGAGAAGAATTAAACTGCATGTGAGTGATGTTCTAATGATGATTGCTGATCCCTTTACTTTAGTATGCCTCATGCCTTATGAAGCAAATGATGGTATTCAGAGAAGTCTTGGGATTAAGAGTAAATTATATCAAATCCTAAGTAATAGCACTTGGAATGAACAAAAGATACTCAAAAGGCAGTACAAGAAATATTTAGATTCCACTGGCTAAAAACCATGATAAAGTTCTTAAGGATCCCAATTAATTCCCATCTGGAAGAAGTCTGCAATGAAAAAGTAAGAGTATTGAAAAAAATAGGAAAAGCTAAAAATATCATAGTTTGAAAAGCACAGATAAAAAAAAGCTCTCCTAAACAAATGAGAGTTTTGTTAACAAAATATATGGCTATATTTCAAAAAATTGTGATACCTATTAAAGAATTACAGGCCACTGGTGGGCAGAAATAAAAAAAAAAAATCCCACAATTCTTTGTAATATATGTCAGTGGGATTTTATGTATTTGGGTACTTTGAAGTACTTTACGGAAAGTATAAAATGAAATTGTGCTTATTCATCAACAATGTCCAAAAACACTTAACTGTTTATCAAGGATTTAAAAAGCCTAGGATGGATGTTAAAGTGAAATTAACAATGTGTTTTTATTCCACTTTAAATAGTTCTGTCTACTCAAGAATGCAAAACTTTTTTTCTCTACTTCAACATGGTAAAAGTATGTGTAGGTTAAATGTTGGAATAGTAAACCTACTACTGACAGTTGGAGGATAGATGAGGGTGAAGCTTAATATGTGAAAATTTTGCACACTAACAAAAATGGAAGCAAAACAATAGTTTTTTATAGATTTTGCATACTATTTTTAGAAGCTTTAACAGAACTGGATAAACTTTATGGTTGGTAGAAGACTTTCAGTTGATAGTGTGGTCCCTGTAAAGGTAAAGACCTCTAGTCAGCAATTACCTTTGATTTAAAAACTTTGTCACAGAGCTATCTCCAAGAATGGGAAACCTCTGATTGCATCTTGTATGCATGTCACTACTAAACTTGGACTGCTTATATGCACGGCTGTAATTTTATCATTTTAATGGGAACTTTTATGCAGGAAACTTTGCCTAGATGACTACATGTCATAGAATACAATGAAAATATGATAAAAGTCACAGTTTTTACTCTGGTGCAAATGAAAGTTGGGGAAATTTGGGGTCACATTTTTTTTTCCATCTTCATGTTAAACGTATTACATATATAACTGTTTTATGTTAAAAGAAGGTAGTTTTCAAGGAGTATGATTTCTTCTTGAAACATACATAATTCATTGTGCCCCTATTTCAATAAGACCTACTAGGCGAGTGGTGTTACGAGTTGCTTTTAGTATGTCAAAGCTCTTTTGTCCCAGAAATCCTACTGCTTTAAGAATAACTTTCTTCTCTGTAGTACTCAACTAGAACTTCTTTTTGCAGGCCAGCAGATTTCTCAAATTTCTTCACAAATAATCAACAAATGTAATGGATTATGGATTTTAATTGAATCAAATGGCAATGGCAATTCCAGTTGATACATCTTGTACAAAGCACATTAATCACTGGTTGCAAGTTGAAATGATATATTTATATACATGTGTAAAAGTCTGTGTACGTATGTTGTATACAATGTAAATGGAATAGCCAATAAAGAAATAGGTGACCTCAAGAAACATCTGATTTGACAAATGTATATCTTTAAATTGGAAATATAATTATTTGCCTTAGATTTGCACTGCTTGGGAACTTAATGCAAGACTATGTTAAATAAACTTATTATTTCCGTTTTTCATTTAACCTATGGGTTATGGTATGACCAATCTGTTTTATATCCTCAATCAACAGAAGATTGTATTTGGTAATAATTTATCAAGAATAAAAATCTGTTTTTGAAACTAATCACCTCATGTTAGGTCTGCCCTTTTTCAAAACCACCATCTGATATTCATTTTGTCTGCAAGACAAACATACTGATGAAAATGCATCTACCACAGGATATAGTGAGTGGAATGAAGCAGTTCTACTCTTTGTATGTTGAGAATATTTTGTTTTCTCAACAGATGGACCAAATTTTAGTATTAAAGGGAAAAAAATATCAATTTTACATAGTACATAAACAATTTTGAACAAGTACATTTTGCATTTCTGATTAGTTTGTAGCAAAACATCCTATGGAATTTGAGGGTCAACTTGGGCCATATCAGACAGAAAAGATTTAAAAGGTTACTTTAACTACTTCGTTTGACACGAGGAAGCAATGTCTGGAAGAGTTCTGAGCATGCCTTTGGATTTGGCCTACTGAGTTTAAATGCTGGGGTTTTCTTTTGGATGTTCTCCATGTTCTCAGAAATGGCTGTTCTTTGAAAGGAGACTGAAAGCACAGATGCGTTCATGCACTAAATGACTTCTGTACCATGAAGCCCCTTTCTGCTTAGACTTCTGGCCATTGCCTAACCTGATGTGTTCTTGTGCTAGGCTGTCAGCTGAGTCTTGCAATTATTTCTTGGATCTTTCCTGATCAAAGCTTCCCATAATATAAAAATATAGCTTTGATCGAGCCAGCATGCAAGCCACGTATGTAGTACATGCAGTATGGAGAATTTACACTATTACACTCTGTATACAGTAGTTCTGAGACATTAATTTTTATCCCACGTCTGAACTGAGAACACCAAGCTCATTTTAATTTGCAGTGCCAACTAGATTTAGACTTTTTTGACCCTACTGAAATTCTACCCAGATTTTTATAGTGCAATACACTTATTAAATTTTAAAGTAAATCTCAAAAGGGGCAATAAACTGTTACAAAATCATGAATTTATTTTAATTTTTAAGAACTGCACATACTGCAGCTGGAATTCTTCCAGCTTTCATTCTTCCCTAACTGCTATATTAAATCCAAACAGTTTCCCAAGGAAGTTAAATTGTTATAAAAATTAGATGTTAGGAATTCTACAGGGTCAAGTTTGTATAATAGGGTATTTTTTCATACTACCTTCTAGTGGTGAATTATTAAATATTGTAATTAGAGATCACTACAATAACAAGTATTTACAACTCCAAATAACGTATTCTCGAGCCAATATTTCACCTACAGGTGAACTGTTCTTCCACACGTTCATTTTATATTGGGGTGGTTTTTTTTGCAGACTTTAACCAGGGGGCTTTCCATTTGACTATAATTCTCCCCCTTCCTCCACCCTAATTTCACTAGTGTGTTGGCCGCCATGACAACAGGGATTTTATCTGACAAAAAGTTAAAAAGCGTTGGAAAACAAAGAGGCTAAAAAATGAAATACAGCTGTTTTGCACACAAATATAAACCAGAAGGCCTCAAATCCTTTCTACTGATTGGCTGGATTACTTGAAATGTGGCTCATTGTTTCATAATAATCAGCAGTTATTTTTCCCTATTAAAATGTACACTGGCAAAGTATTGGAAACAGCTTTCCCAATCCATTTCTATAAGGAACTGGGAATATAAAACATCCCTATAACTTTTACTGCTTATATGTTAAGGGACCCACTAAAACAAAACTGCATAGGTTCAAAATCCATTTTATATATACATACATATTAAAAATGGGTTTATATACTATTTTTCAATACTGAGGAGCACAAAGGTCTTACATGAAGTAGCATTTTTGGTTACTTGGTGCAGTGAGTAGGCAGGTGTGGCATCTGCTGTAAGTTCAATTGCAGCTCTTGCACATCTTTAGACGTATTTAGATCCTATTTTATTGAGAAAGGAAATGTTGGCTAGGATTCTGGAGTTATACCCAAGCTTTAAAGAAAAATGATGGGAGATCAATTTCCAGTTGGACACCAACCAAAGATAGGCAGATTTACAGCGCCTTCATATATCACATCACAGCAGGCTGAAGTCTGGCATTGAAGCCTTCATGCCCAGTATGGCTTTAAAATTTTAACTATGTAACAGTAGTTCACCTATACTTAATCATAATAAAATACTTAAGGTGGTGTTTTCCTGTTAACTTCAAATAATATTACTGTAGTATCAGGGTATCCAGAGAAATGGCATAAGGCTTCAGTATCAAAAAAGATAGAATAGAAACAAGCAAAGGGAAGACAGACAAATTCTGACCTGCCCTGCAGCCAGCAAGATGTGAATCTATGTGCACCTGCTCCCTAGCCAAGAAGGAAGATAAGTAGTTTGTAGTAAATATTCAGCCCCATGTACAGCTGAACTATACAAACTAGTTAGAAAAGGTAGCTAATTTTGTGCTCTGTGCTGAGGACTCTTGGGTATGGGTGTAAGCAAGGAAGTACTGAGTTCCTGCAAATCTTATGTCTTGGATGTTTCCAGGCTGGAAAGTAGTGGAAGATCAGCAACTTGAGCAGTAGCATCTTTATCAGTAGAAGTGAATTGCTTTTCCTTCTCTATTATAGATTTGGTTTTTTCCCATAGTTTTTTTGAGAATGCACTTTTAATTAGTATTAACTTTTCCAAATTCTAATATTATTCTATTTATTTTTTAAAGCAGCACAAAAGTTTTTCATTTTTGCAAGTGTATTCCTACTCAGCTGAGAATTAAAGGACTGAGGTTACAAGTCTGAGAAAGAAGTAACTACTTAGATTTCTTTCAAAATTTAAATAGTTAACAGTATGGAGAATCCAACGCTTCAGCTTGTCAAGAGCATGATGAGACCTGAGCTGTTGAATTAGATCATTGTCTGATACTCTAATTTACAAGCATGAGTCATTTGCTACTTAAGGACTTAAAAAATTTTCATTGTAATATAGTCTAATGGTCTATCTCTCCCTGGAAGAATTAACAATTAAAATACTAGTAACACCTCTCTAATGATACTTCTGTTGTTCCATGACACAGTGGGTTTTTATGGTGAACAACAGTATATTAAAACAAGCATTTCAAATATGGGTAATATGCCATGTATTTTGGTATATCTTATCCTCTCTATGTTCTCAAAGCATCATGAGCAAATAAAAATTTCCCTATGTGCCTCTATACATATAGGACAGTAATAAATGGAGAGGACTGCATGTCTGCTGGAGGAAGTCTTATCTGCTATGCTGTCATTGGAATTTGCTAGGGGATCTTCTAACAGAGCTGAGAAGATATGAACCAGGGGCCAAACAGACCTTTTGAAACCTGTCCTCATCTTCACCTTTTTGGTTTCAGTGTAATATTTTGTGTGTGGGTCCCTGTTTCTCTCCTTTCCTTGATACCTGGTAAAGAAAAATGGGACATTGAGAGAAGGTAAGGGGACAAATTAAAAACTCTAATTACTCAATGTTTCTCCTAACTGTGAAAGGAAAATTTCTGATTCAGAAAATGTGCTGTATGAAGGTCACTGTTTTCTTGCTGTTGCATATCAGTTCTCCAATATGCTTCTATTCCTAAGAACTTTCTCAAATGAATGTTTACTTCAAAACCATCAGATGAAGATAGAGTTCTCATATTTTCTAGACTTCTATTTTGGAGGTCACATTTGTAATGAATCCTTAGTATTATGCCGTGATAGTGACATGAAAATTAATGCAAGTGTATATCTGCATGCCTACATTAACAAACATTACTCCACATAAGTAATATTTTTATCTGTAAATACTAATATGGATGTCACTCATTTTCCAAAACTTTTTTGAGAAACATTAATTTCTTTTGTATGTGTCTGCATTATAAAATTGAATTTCTAATCACATGCTACTTTGAAGTCCCTTAGATGAATTCTTAATTACCTGTCAAGGATATTGATGCTTTTCCTTTTCAATATCCCTCTACCTGTCCTTTTTTCAGCGATGACTATAGACTAAAAAGAATGTGATGTCTCTTAACATGCAGTTTGGCATCATACTATATTTTTGTTTGGAAATAATATATGTATATTTATAAGTATAATATAAGTATTATATTATAATATAATATATTATAATAAGTTCAATACACACTTTTTAGATGCTAACTAGACCACAGACAGTATGTTTTTCATACTTAAGTAACAAATCAGTTTTGATAACAAAGAAAAAAAAAAATCAGATGGAAAAAATAGCCATTGTTTCTCCTTGCCTTCCAAATTTCTTATAGTGAGAGCAGAGTCCTGTGAAATTTTGTATCTCAGATGAATGTGCTTTAGTCATACTTCTTTGGGGATGAATGTTGCTACAGTAGCATACATGTATTCTTTTCTAGTTATCACAAGAAGTAAAAATAGATATTAAAGAAGGAATATGCATGTGATACCTTTGTATATATATGCATGCATGATTGTTGTTAATGAGGTACTGACTTCACATGCACTCTGTTTTAAAAATTAGAAAAGAAAACCAAAACACCGACAATGAATGTTTTTGATGGTTATGTTTGCTTTTGCTCCACTGCTTTTTTTCTGGCTCTCTTGATGAGATTAATATAACCTTACATTCAGTGGCCAATATCACATTTTGAAGTTTTCACACATGGTTTGAGTTTCTGGATGTCTCTTTAATTTTAGTCATGCATAAATTCATTGTCTAGTCTAAGCTAGTTATCTAAGCTTCCTGTATTAATGAAGTACACAGTGAGAGGCATCTTGTCCAAAACTGTCCTAAGATTGGTATCTAAAAGGGGGACAAATGTTCACCCGTGGAGCTTTTATCTATCCTGATTGAGGGGGAAATTGTTTCCTTAGACTAGATGCCCAACTTTTTGCCCAAGGTGGTAGATGAGATAAATTCCACCCCATGTGATAAATATAATAGTTTTAAGGCTTCCTCAGTGCAAGAAAGATAGGCTAGTGATTTTGGAGAGTCTTATGCACTTAAGTAGCCCCACTAGCCCTGTTTAAAGTTAAACACATGAATAAGTCCATGCAAGATTGACCCAAAACAGTAAATCAAAACAGTAAGTTGACTTCTGTTTACTACAGAGTAATTTTGGAGCACTTAACTGTGTACTCCTTAAGCTCTTGAAATTCTTATTTGCTTCTCCCAACAATCCAATATGATGTGTAGTGTATTCCTTAGAATTGTTCTATGTGCACCTTAGAAATAATGTGCAGAATGAGGAGCTAGTGATCCTCAATTTTAATTCTAACTCAGACTCTGAAAGCTCAATGTTAAGCACATTTTATTACTGCTTTCCAGTTTAGCCTTCTGTCAATAGTTTGGCTTGTAAATCAAACAAGCACGTATTCCTAGGACTAAGAATGGGTACAAATGCAGTTACCATGGTTCAGCTGATGCACATTAAATAGTTGCATTGAGATAACTGGACTGTATGTCTGGGCCCTTCTTATTTCTCCAGGAAAGTCATATAGCATCTCTGGTTCTGCCTTGCTTAGAGCCAAAAGAAATAGAGGTAGAGACTGAGGCAGACTAGAAATCATAATCTTGGCAGTGTACAGAAATTCATCTATTTAAGTACAAGCATACTATGTAACAGTTGCTCCCAACATAATTTGAGGCAGATGCCCTCAGTCTGTCCCTCTCAAAACTCAGTTTACAGTTCCTTTCACTATTTCTAGCTGTAGGAGAGGCAAGAAACAGTCTGAAGGCTTCAGTATTCTCCTTTTCCATAGAAACATAGGTGAAAATCTCACTTATCTCTGGGAAACAGTCTATTTAGCCTATTTTCACTATGTATTAACTGCAGCTTGTGAGAAACTATATTCTGTTACTTTACTTTTTATACTAGATTTATAGTTCATAGTGTTCTGAATCCAAATATGCCTGTCTCTATAATCCTGCTGGGAGGGTGGGAAACTGATTGCATCTCAGATAAATTGGCTCAGTAGGAAATATTCCTCCCTTATCCTCCAAAAACATGCAACTGTTTAGTAACAGCACATTCTGCTAACTTAGATTGCAGTCCACAGTATCTTGCAGGGAGAGTGGGGCATCTGAAATGATGTGAAGCTTGAATGGCATAGGAAAACTTTTGAGGTGTAGGAGCTGGGCAGCTGTTTTCTTCCTTGGTCACTGCAGTAGAAGAAAACAGGGAAAAATGCTAGAAAAGGATCAAACTTCTTGAGAGGGAGGGAAAATGGACCTTTTTAAAAGTGAATTGAAAATAGGGTGAACTTATCTACTTAAATTTGGTGCTGTGTATGTCTTTTTGCATAATTCTACTAGGATTCAGCAGTTCTAGTATGACCGAGGTCACTACTTAACTAGCAATTGAGGTGGACACTCGGAATGCCTTCAGCTCTCATTAATATTAATTGGAATTGAGAGTTCTCAACATCTGGCATCATTGGGCCCATCCTTAGCACCTTTGTGCCATTATAAGTAACACTTTTTTAGTAGATGTATATGAAGTTAGATGAGAGTATATAACGCTGGGGATATGTTGTAGGTAGTGTCTGAAAAGGGAATTAATCATTAGGCTTCTTTACGTCATCTGTTACTTAATATGTATGTTTACTTTTTTGTTATCCCTTTTTAATATGCTTTGGCAATTATTGCATTAGCAGACAAATGTTCATGCTGAGACTAAATCTAAAGAAAATATGACTTTATAGTGAACCCCAGTAATGATTCCCCAGGTGAGAGGAGAAGGTGTTATAAGACTGAGTTGTAAGCAAGTTGGAAAGTGTGACGTTGGCTGTGTCTCTTAACTAAATGAGTAAGCTGGCAGTTGAGGAAAGGATGTGCTTTTAGCTGAGAAACAATTGGACAGAGAAGATGACCACTATGCCAAGCTGAATGAAAAGCCACTAGAGAACATGTTCTGTGGCAGTTTCTTTTGAAGTGAGTTTCTCGATTTTTTTGGAAGGACCTCGTCAGGGCTAGACTGAAAGTTCTTTTTAATTATTTGACTGCCAGAAGTTGAACTACAGCACACATTTGCCTCAGGACCAGACTGAGATTCAGGAATAGACTTAAAGTGGCCATGTGCTGTTTATGGTTATTTTGTATGGTACAGTTACCACACAATACTATTTCCCTCCCTCTTCCTTTGAGGTATATCTTCTAGCAAATCCTTCCATTAGACTGTGTTCTCATGCACTACAGCTGGAACCAGGCATTGGCAGCTCTGGCTGCAACATCAAGTGACAGAAAAACAGCATCTCAGCCTTAGCCTACCAGGAGGATGTCCAGAAACACCTACCTGATGCCTTGAATTTAAGAATGACAATACTTAAAAATTAGGTGTCCAAGTATCACAGGAACATAGAGCTGTGAGTTAAGCAGCTGGGCAGTCAATGGACAGAATTAGGTGTATCTGAAGGGAGAGTCAGTGCAAAACAACACAACTTTTTGGGGGATTCTTGATCCGCTTTTCAGCTGATATGTGTGGTTTAGAGTTGCACAGTGAGTACTTCATCCATCTGGGATCCAAACTGAGAATGTCTCTCCTGAGAGCAGGATACAGCTGTGCTCTTTGTTGTGTAATTGTTATTGACAAGCACAAGAAGTAGATGTGATTTGAATTCTCTCCAGCCTGAAGAGATTCATTCCCGGCCTTCCCATGTGCTGGATGAGTCCCCTACTGCTGTGTCCTAGAGAATGACTGTAGAGGGGCCTCCTTCACCCTTGCTGCTTGCAGTGGTGTGCTGTGTTGCCAGGAATGCAAGAAGGCAAAAAAGTACGAGCAAGCCTTAGTTGTTAAACTAACAGAAGAGGGGGAGCCAACCCATTTCTCTTTATCTAATGATTGTTTAATGCAAAATTCCAAACTGGGCTAAAGTAAAAAAAAGAAAAAGAAATAATCAGAAATAAATTTACAGATCCTACAGTTTCAAAACTGATACTATAGCAGGCCAATATGTTCTCTATGAAATGACAAAAAGGAAACTACACTGGGCCGAATATGTGTTAGTGACAAGTAGGAAACTTCCTTGTGAACGAGGCAGCTAGACTTCGACCATTTCCTGCTTCATCTCACTGTTTAGGCTGTGGAGCTTGCTGCAAAATGGATTAGAGCTGTTTTTAAAAACAGATTCTTGCTGGTGGAAAATCAGCAACTGGCAGCAGTGTCTAGATCTATGGCAGAATCCAAAGGCGATTGTCCCGATGGCTTCTAACTTCCTCTGGGGTCTGTAATGTGATTACATTGCTGTGGGGCTGGCTAGACTACTTGTCCTCTGGGAGCAGTTTAACCTTTAATTTGGAGGAATTTGTGCTGTTACATATCTGTGCACAAAGGTAATATATTGTGGTTTGTGCTTTGGATGTGCGTTGTCTATTTCCACATACACTTTAAATTGAATCTGTTATGCAAAACCAACATACTGCCTTCAAAGACCACCTACCATCAGGATCCTAACATCATGTTTTTATTGAGAACCAGTGAGGTAAATTGTACAGATCGTGCTTTCCAGCCTTCACTATTCTTACAGCAAATGGTTTGCTAATCAGACAGAGTAATAATAGTTGAACCACTGTTCTTTTTAATATAAAATTGTTCACATTTTACATATGTTTTATCCATTCTTTTATTTTACATGTACAATTGGGACTTTCGTAATGTTCTCAATCCCCACAGGCCTTATTGACTTTGCAATGATTTAAAGATTTTAGGGATTTTAATTCTCCTAGTCCTTTCCCTCTCTGCTCTTAACATTTCTACCTTTAGATTTTATTGGCCTCAAGAAAAATTAATAAGTGGTAGCTATTTTTAATAAATCTTTTTTTCATTTCTATTGCATCTATCTTCTGCAATAGGAAGAATTTTTTTAGGATAAATACTGTGTTTTATACTTTGGTTTCTTACAGCTATTGTATTAACTATCAATGCTCTACGTATTAACGTGTCATGAAAACAGACTTCTTAATTAACTATTTCATTAATTACTTAGCAATGATATTTTAGTCAGAATACAGAGCTGTAATGTGCCTTCAGTTACATTTTATTTCTGGCTTTGTATTGATAATACTCACCAAAACTTTCTAAAAAATTTACTCCATACAGTTTTGAGGTCTTTTATATTTTTGGGAGATCTGTTGTTGGAAAAGGAGTCAGATTTATTTCATATATCCAAGTAATCTTTATATTTGAATTCAGCTTCAAGTTTCATTATACATTTGAATGAGGATAAATTATTAATTTAAATTGTTTAATGAGGTGGAATGAATTTCCAATTATAGTATTTATTTCATGGTCATGGTAGGTCCCTTTTCATAAGTTTTCATAAGACAAGGAAATCTAGACAGGAGAGTTAATGAAATGTTGAGATGTTTTAGTGTACATATTCCTAGGATACTTTGACATGTTTTACCTTGTTTAGTATACATAGTCATCTGCAGCTTTTTGTCTTGTAGACTCAGTTTGTTCATATTATTACTGCTAAAATTATCACTGGAATAATACAGCCATGTAAGCACTAAGGGACCTCTGGAGGTGATCTGGTCCGGCTTAAAGCAGATCAAAGTTAGATCAGACTGCTCAGGACACACCTAGTTGAGTTGTTGCATCTCTGGGGGCGGAGATTCCACAGCCCATCTGGGCAGCCCATTCCAGTGTTTGACAACCCTAGCTGTGAAAAAAATACTTATAGGATGGTGGCAGCTGCATTGGTCTCAAATCAAAAGTCAAGACTATTTGGGGTTAGTATTGCACATAACAATGTAGAATGTGTTTTAAATGGTCCAAATAGCTTATTGACAGAAGAACAAACAACTAAGAACATAGTCTTTTGTACTGGAATGCTAGGTTGATATCTTCTCTGCTGGAGTATCTACCTTTTATAACTGTTAAATACTTGAATTCAGTAGCACTCTTCATGTCATTATGTTGCATGTATGAGCTATTTGCAGGACTTGATATTACTAAGCAGATGTGAGAGTAAACACTGCTATAAAAATTTCTTATTGATAACATATAATGTGTAGACCAGAGCTGCTTAAAGCTGAGGTGTACCTGAATCCACAGACTTACTTACACAGGGCACTACAGTGATGCCAGCGAGTATTTTGTGAGATGAAGCATTTATGTGTTATTGCTCATATCATCTAGGAAACTTCATAAAATTCTAGAATCTTGGGGTTGGAAGGGACCTTTAAAGGTCATCTAGTCCAACCTTCCTGCAATGCGCAGGGACATCTTCAACTAGATCAGGTTGCTCAGAGCCCCAGCCAACCTGATCTTGAATGTTTCCAGGGATGGAGCATCTTCCACCTCTCTGGGCAACCTGTGCCAGTGTTTCACCACCCTCATTGTGAAAAACGTCTTCCTTCTATCTTGTCTAAATCTGCCCTCTTTTAGCTTAAAGTGATTACTCCTTGTCCTATTGCAACAGACCCTGCTAAAAGGTTTGTCCCCATCTTTCTTATAAGCCCCCTTTATGTACTGGAAGGTGGCAATAAGGTCTCCCCAGAGACTTCTCTAGGCTGTACTGATACTGAGGGTTGCCCTGACCCAGGTGCAGGACTCTGCACTTGGCCTTATTGAACCTCATGAGGTTCACATGAGCTCATTCCTTGAGCTTGTCCAGGTGCCCCAGATGGCATCCCACCTCTCAGGCGTGTCAACTGCACCACTCAGCTTGGTGTTGTCTGCAAACTTGCTGAGTGTGTACTTGCTCCCTCTATGTCATTGATGAAGATATGAAAGAGTACTGGTCCCAGTACAAACCCCTGAGGGACACCACTCATCACCAGTCTCCATCTGGATATTGAGCAACTGACTGCTATCCTCTGGGTGCAACCATCCAACCAATTCCTCATCCACTGAACAGTCCACCCATCAAGTCTGTATCTCTTCAGTTTAGAGAGAAGGATGTTGTGGGGAGACAGTGTCAAAGGCCTCACAGAAGTACAGATAGATGTCATATCTACCTCTTCCATTGACCACTGATGTGGTCACTCCATGATCAAAGGCCACTAGGTTGGTCAGGCAGGACTTGCCCTTGGTCAAGCCGTGCTGGCTGTCTCAAATCACCTCCCTGTCCTCTGTGTGCCTTAGCATAGCTTCTAGGGGGATTTGTTCCATGATCTTCCCGGGCACAGAGGTGAGGCTGACGGGTTGGTAGTTCCCAGGGCCCTCCTTGCTACCCTTTTAAAAATGAGTGCAATGTTACAGTTTTTCCAGTCTCCAGAGGCTTCACCTGACTGGCAGGACTTTTCAAATATCCTGGAGAGTGGCTTGGCAATTGCATCAGCTAATTCCCTCAGAACTCTGGGATGCATCTCATCAGGTCCATAGACCTGTGCATGTTTGGGTTCCTGAACATTTTCTGGAGTCTGAGTTAGAGAGAATGGATCAGAAACTGTTCTGTACCATCTGGATTATTATTGGGGGCACTGAGGAGTTTGCTGTCATTGACAAGCCCTAATAAAGCTAGAGATTAAGAATGTCTTTCTCTTGCAATATACAGAACTGCATGGATTGTATGTTTGGTATAATTTACAGCAGTTTTCCCCTGTACTTTGTTATATCATAATCTCACAGTTGGGGTTTTTTTTTGTGTTTGAGTTTGAATCTCCTTTAGCAGCTAGACTGTTTCTTTGTATTCATTCTTAAGGATGTAGCAATCATTGCATTAAGATATTGGGAATTCTGAATCTTTCAATACTTCTTAAAATTTGGAACTGCTCATCACAGCTTCAGTTATTAGAATAAATCTTTTTAGTCAGTGCCACCCTGATGTTAAACTTCACTGGGGAAAGGACTGGGTTTTGGAGTTCTACCATTTCTACAGGTAGAAGTTCAAAACTCAGTTAAAAATTGGTTTTGTTTATCTTGTAGTTCAAATGTAGGTGGTTCACAGTTTATTTTAGGGGACTAATTTTTGGAAAGCTAAGAGAAGAGGAAAAGGAGAAGCATTTCACTGTCATATTTAGAGGTTTGGAGCTACTTTCCTTTCCTTTTTTTCTTTTTTTCTAGTGGCAGCTGTTTGAAGCTGCTCAGGAGTTTGGAATGTTAGAGTAACTCCCAGGGAGCTGGATTAGTGGGCAGGTGATGCAGCCATGAGTATCACATACCTCTACAGTTTTTCACATGGATATTACCCCCATGTATATGGGGTGTGAGTGTGTGCTATATACATATATCTTCCAGAAACACCAGGCAGCTGTATTTTTGTTGATAATGTATATGAAACATCACAGTCAGGTGGTGGGAAAAATAGTGCATTTCATGAATTTATGAAATACTGTATAAGTATCCATTTACATTCTAACTATGACAACATAAGTCTGAAATTACTTCTTTTTTCCTGTAAAATTATCCTTTCTACTAACGATGAACGTTTTCACTTTAAAGTAGAAAACAGAATATGTTCATAACATTATGACAAAAAAGTATTATAGTCTGCAAGTTAATAAAGGGCAGCCATGTGATGAATGTCATTTAGCTCTACTTTTGTCCCAGATGTCCTGGCTATAGAAATTAAAGATAGGTTTACTACACACTAGTGCAGGCTGTCACTGCTAAGTGTTTCCAGACTCACCACGTGTGTGTGCTTTAAACCCATGTACACGTAGCTTGTCATGCACAGGAGATAATATGATTGTAATTCTAGCATCATACTCTGTAACAGTAATTCTTACAGCCTGACTGATAAGTGTTAATAGGGGGATTTTGTCTGATGTTTTCGTGAAATGTTAACTTTTGGTACTTTTTACCTCCTTTTTAAAATTATTAAATACTTCCATAACTCTGAATCACTCTTTACTTACAAAGTGACTTGAAACTTGAAAGAAGTACTGAGTTCTTCTCTTTGGGCACAGTCTGCAGGCAGCAGGAGAGGCTGATGTTCTGACCAAGGTAAAATCCCTGCAGGAAGGCTGAGGATGACCTGCCTCGGAGATCACTGCTATTCCCTTATGCATGAGCAGTGCTTCCCCAGATGTGGACTGGCGTGAGAGTGCAAGGTGGATCTCCCACCCTCCTAGATACTGTTTGGGGGAAACAGCAAATGTTTGGCTGGCATCTTCACTCCTTTTTATTACACTGTTAAGTGTTACAAAAAGACTCCCCTTCTGTTTGTGGACCACATGAAGTCAAAGGGAAGCTTTCAGTTGTCATTGTCATGCATTGCAGGAGGCCTTATTTGAAGAGTCAAAACTGTGATATTTCTGCAACATAAGGCAGAAGTTTTCTGTGGCTGTGTTTCTGCTCTAATCTATCTTGCAGGAGAGAGGCTACTGTATGAAAACCAACATGACACGAGCAATGCCAACATGAGGCTCCTGAAGGAGTACTGTCTTTTTATAGCCATATACATGTTGGAAGGACCACTCTAAAAGGGTTCCATTAGAAAACAAGAGTACTTTGGACCTGGCTAGAATCTGATTTCTAGAACCCGAAGCCTAGAACCTGATTTCTAGGCTTCAAATGGAGTTCTAAGTGTTTGTGATCCAAATTATGCAATTCAAGTGCCCATAAAAAAAGGGACATAGACTCATTGCTGTAGATTTTTTATATTTTGAGTTCTTATTTAGATTTCAACAGATGGTTGCTCAGTACCATTCTGAAAATACAGCTGTTGCCATATTGCATATTAGGTTATGAGCCTAGGAACTGTGGTGGCTGAAGTCCCAAGTCAGTGTTGAAAAGATGATTTGCATCAGTAAAATTAATTGCAACTAGGAAGTATTGTATGGTATACAGATTGTTTAAAGATATTTCAATACAATTCTATGCCTGCCTTTAAGACCAATGAAGCATTCTGAAACAAAGTATCATGCATTAAAAAGTTTCTTAAAAAATCAATAACAAGAATTTTTATTCAAAGAAATAACAAAATGACAGCTGTCTACATATAAAGCAAGAACCAGGTAGGCAGCCAGCACAGGTGTGGTGTACATATATGTAGTGTAATTTCTCTTGTATTTTAAAAAAAATTATTCATGACTTCATGGTTTGTTAAATGAGATAAGAAATTACATTTTCTGTCATATAGAATATAGGTCACCTGCAGTGTTGATACTCTTGATTTCGGGGATCTTTCTAGACAATTGTGTTTTTATGGATGTCTTGTAAAATCCTTCTTCACTTAAGCCCTTTTTTAAAAAAAAAATTTAATCATAAATGTGGGGAATTTGTAAGGCCTAAAAGTCCCCTTGGATCATTTCAGCCTTGCAAATTTATTCATGTGAGGCCTGTTCAGATGAAATGGGTTTTTGTAACTTTCTTTTCTCTTTGTCACATCATGTAGAAGTAACTTGATTCTGAAATTACCATCTACCTACTGCAGAATTGATAGGAGGTATAGAAGAGTTTTTGACCTGCACAATTCTTTGTAGTAGAAATAGTAAGCTGACTCAGGGGCAGTACAAAAGTATTATACAAATGTTTGATTGGTGCTTAAACCTAAACAGGGACATATAAAAACAATAATAAATACATATGTAGCCCTCTAATATGCTTGGTTGTACAATTTTTGACTGGAAAAGCATAAGTGAGTAATTAGATAATTGCTGCCCTGATTGAGCTTAATAGGAAACATTTCAATTAGGCTAAAACTACACAGAGAGGAAGTAGGCTTTTACAAAGGGAAACATTCCTTGTCATGCAACTGTCAGCTTTTGCCCACACTAAGAGATGGGATTAAGTGGATCTATGCAAAGGAAACAAAGAAGGAAAGAAAAAGGAAAAAAAAAAAGATTGGAGTAATTAGACTTGTACTTAAACAGTGTCTTCTGATACAATTTCTTGATGATTCCAGTTTTGATAACGTAGCTCTTATGAACCTCTTGCCTGCAACAAATTATGACATTAAATCCATGGAAGAGATTAAGTTTCTGCTTTAAAAGAGAGACAGGGAGAGGGAAAGAAAACTTTTCTCATTCTGTATAATTTAAATTTTTTTTTAGGTTATCCTCACCTGCCGACTGTAAAAAGTGAAGTGTGAGGTGAATATTCTTTTCTGTGTGGAAAGTGCCTGTGTGCTATTTGAGAATACAGGAATTTCTCTGCAGTGCTATTTGTGTGTCAGGATCTCCTTCCCTCTCAGTAGTGCATGGGTGAAATACTGAAGCTGGGACTGCAAGACAGCAGGGGCCAATTTTCTCATGGGTAATTCCAAAGAATTCCAAAGACTCCAGCCATACCTGCTGCTGTGTGTGGCAGTGCAGCTCATGGACATTTTGTCCATGTTAATGCCATCCTTGCATTCATACCAACAATTAGGAAAGATGGTTCTTCCATGACTGGCTGCTATATTAAAATAAAACTGAACAGATGCTCTGTTGTTGTCTAATATTACCTCCCCCGGCTCGAGGCTGCGCGGCCGCTGCTGAAGTCACACGCAGCAATTACATAGCTTGTAAGTCCATTACAGCTCCTATGGGCCCAAAAATGCAGCTCTAGCAGCAGCGAGGAGTGGGAGGACTGAGATGCACGAGTCAAGCAGCATGCAGGAGGGTAAGAAGGATGTTTATGGCACACAAGCACTGCTTTTCTCCTGTGGAAAAGGCTTTTCCTTGTTCTGCCTGTCTGGACAAGCAGCTGCCACATAGCCATTTACCACCTAAGAGCGAGCAACTATTTTCATCCAGCTAGAAACTGTTAAGTTACAAATGCCTGCTCTTCATAAATCCGTTGTAAGCCACCAAACCTCTATATGACATGACCGTGAACTTCAATAGCTTATATTCAGCTGCAATAGAAGTTTTCTAAGCTAAGCAGGATCATGCTGATTTTAGTGCCCCGATCAGTGACTGAGAAGGACACATCTCTGTTGTGAACAAAGCTGTTCTTGGGGATGAGCAGTCAGTCAGGACGTGTGGCTTTTGATGTGGGAGTTGTGGATACCACTGCGAGAGGTTAAATTATCCGTTAAATATTGCATCAATGTCATAATGCAGCATTAGGAGATACTAAGCTACTTGATGATCTGTCTTTTGGAAGCAATATGTAATAGTGACACCAAATATTTGGATTTAATAAAGATACCACAGGTGTTTGTGTGCAGGCTGCTCCCCGTTGTGGTATTTTATGGTAGGTGTTGGAGCATTTCAACAACAGATGAAGGAATTTCACCTGTCTGAGGAGGGACTAGATTTCACCAGTGTTTTGCAACTTAGTATTTAGTGAAGTCTTGATGAATGTTACTAGTAAAGATGCTAATAAGTACTCATTTAGTAGGAAGAGATGTATGTATGGCACTTTTAAAAATAGTAAACTTTTGCACATGTCTAAAGGAAAAAAAGGGATGATTTCTACTAAGTTTATACCTGCAATCTTGTATTTGGACACTAGGACAGGAACAAGGTGATGCTGAGTTCTATTAAGAATGGACTGCTGATTTCAGAGGGAGTTTTACTTTATATGCCAAAAATGAGAATGAAGCTAGCGTGTGTGTGAGCTCATCAATGAAGATAAGATGGTGGTAATTTTCATTTACATGCACTAAAGGTTAATGTATAGCATGTTGCAGACAGATTAATTTAAACAAACACTAGCTTTGTTTTCTAATATACTTTTCTGCATGCAAAAGTTTAGTAAAAGTAAAGTTCCTTTTTCATACACTAAAAATTAGATAGAATTTGCATATTTTCACATGGTACAGCCAATAATTCCCTTGAGATGCTCATGGAACTGTTACAATTGCTGCTGAAGCCTGGTGTCAAATTTGTTTAGCCTAGAAATAGTTGGCCTGAGGTAAAGAACCATTGGAGGTTTTCACATTTGCAGTTATAATTTAGTAATTTGTTTGCATGATGTATGACAAATTGACTAATGACTGCCCTAAAAAGAAATGCCAGCCTGGCATTTCATATGCAGAAATCTTATGGCAATATCAGGTGGACTGTCTACCCTACTGGGCAGAAATAACTCTGCTCCATTCTTAAATCTATATTTTCATTAGGTACAGTTCCTCGTGTAGTCTTTTTTTCCAGAAGCTGCTTTTAAATGGAGTTCTGCATTATGACAGAAGCTTGACATTCTGCCAGAGAAGTTGGAAATGAAGGCAAGTTAAAATAAATACTGGTGATATTTCTCTTTCTCTCTCCCTTTTTCCTTCTCTTTTTCTCTCTCTCTCTTCTAAGGAAAGGCATATGTTCTTATCCTAACTTGTCCCAGTAGAGGGTCAATTACAACCAGTTGGCTGCAAGTCCAATCCAAGAAAAATACCGAGTACAGAAACTTCAGCAACAGGTACCAAGGGCCTCTAGCACAGTCAGTCATTCTCAGCACATAAGAAATGTGAACATAAAGCCTATGGGTAAGATATTTTTAGGCCCTAAGTTTCCCATGATGGTCCAAAATGAATCAATAAATTAAAGCAGACATTTTTGTGTAGTTAGGTATTTTCCTGGATAACTCCTTAAATGTCCACAACAGTGTGAGATCTTTTATGTGAATAGTGAGAATAGAACAATGTCTTATTTACAAAAATATGCCTTGCCAACTGTTCATGTATAGGCATGTATTCTGCAACTTGCTCTTGTAGGGTCAAGTAAACATTAAAGTATAGAGCTAAATAAACAAACATATATGCATAATAATAAACATGTATAGGAAAAAAAATACAGATGTGGTTTGTTTTGGTGATGTCAGTCCTCACATCCTCTCGCACACTGTGTCTTAGGACCATCTTGCAGTAGTGGAATTCACCTCTGGTGAAATAAGTCTCTTCCAAATCAGTTAAGGTAAGCATCAGTATATTGCATGTCAGAGCTCTGCCAGATTGGCATGGGATCTTTGGCTGAGGCACAGATATAACGGTGTTGAGACCAAGGCCAATGTCAGTATTTAGCAGTATCTTTGGGCAAGTATATTTAAAGACCAGGCAAAGTTTAGACTTGCAGATAGGTAATTTATTCCACAGACAAGCTGCAGAAGCCGAGGTAAATGTTACTTTTTTTTGATGGAAGCATTTAATTAAGATGGCACCTCTCCTGTACCTCAGTATTTACAGAACGAAGAGGGAATATGTGGCTGTGAATGTTACTACTTGTGCTGCATATAGATTAGATTTAGACAGAGAAAGCAGCATAGGTTTGAAATGGCCCTGTTCCACATTCATCTTTATTCAGGAGACCTTTTTTCCCTCAGCCCTTGCATGCATTTCCTTTCTACGGTTTGTCAACTGTGTGTTTTCAGCCTGTAACTTAAAACAGTGCTTAGCCTCTGAGCGCCTAGATGCACATGATGCATCAACACCCTGATCATTCTCTTGGTATTCAAGGAGTAGAACCAAAAACTCCAAAACTCTTAAGCATGCAATGAAGAGTCAAGGCTTCCCAACTACAGAAACCAATCGTTCAATGCTTCTGCATGCTCTGTAACACATCCCAGCAGATTACATGAACTCATTTATTTCCAGACTGACTAAAACTGGTTAAAAACCTTTTTAATGGAACAGATTTCTCTATGAAAGCTAAAAATGTAGTTTTAGTGCAATTAGAAATTTTTTGTGGGAGCAGCTTATTTTGATAACTTCTCAGTAATAAGAATAGAAATGCAACAATTTTCTGAAATAATTTCAAAAATGTATGGTTGATATGAACCTTTTTTATTTTGACGGTTTTGTCTGGAATTGTTTATTACAATGTGTGTGTTCAATATTTATATTTAACATTTATATATTTATTTTGGCTTTATTACATTTGACATCATAGTATGTTCTAAATTTTTAAAAATAAAAAAACTGGTATGCTAGGAAATATTTTATTTTGGAAAACTGAATATCTCAATACAGCCAGAAGGCAAGTTTGTTATAGAAAACAAAATTAGTTTAGTAGTCCTGATATTTTTTCTCTTGAATTTTAATTCTGTGGATACTGTTAAAATGTTCCTCCCCTTATTTTGACTTTCTCTCTCTCAGAATTATTAAGTTCGCAACATAATGAAAAGTCTAGTTAGACTATTCCTACTGTTAAACATTGCAGGAAATTTCTCCAGCCTTAAAACTTGCTATCAAGCTGTTTCTGGTGATACTATTTCCATTAGAGTCTATGGCTCTGACTAGTTTTCTGTTTTTCATACAGAGTATCAGACCAGTTCTTTTGGGGAGCACACCTGTACAATTTACTGCCAGGTTTGCCCAGTTGGGATGTTTAGCAGTTGCTGGTTTGTCACCTAAGGCTAGGAGAGGTTCTTCGATAATGGTGTTTCTTGGTATTCCTTTGCTGCTCTCTCTGTTCCTCCTCCTTTTTATGATGCTTCGAAGTGAGCCCACAGCAAAAAAAAAAAAAGTAACGTGTTGGGCTACCTGGCACTTCACACAAATGGTAGAAAAGTGTTTTTTGTTTACTGTTGATTTTCCTTTAAATTGGAAGTATCCCAGCAAGGCTGAGAGGTAACTAGGGATGCATAAGGAAGCATAGGATGTTAGAGGATTTCAGTCATGAGGCAAATACATACCAGTATGTTTATCTTGTTAAGGAAAGTTATATCATAAGAGGTTTTGCAATGTGTACTGTGTGCAGATGCGGTACTTGAAATACCCTTTTCTCATTTGATGCTTAGAAGAGGAGTTTGACTGTTGCTTAACATGTGTAGTCAGGAGGGTGTTTTGAGTGGAAAGGACAAATTCTTGTGTGCCACTCCATCACCCTAAGGAAAAGAGGCCAAAAAGGTGATCAAGGCGGCATGGACTGGAAGAGCACAGTTCATGAGCTACAGAATGGAAACTGTCCTTCAGTGTGACTTGTGACCCTCTTATTAGGGTACATGTACATGCTAAGTATGGAGGAGCTAAGGGCAGAACACAAGGAATTCAGGATTGGTGTTGAAGAATTGCTTCCCAATTACCACTGTTAACCAGGGAAGCTGTCTGAAATATGGGGTTCATACCTCATGCTGGGAAGTCTGATAAAATATTTTTCAGTGGTGGTTTCTCACATAAACTAAAAGATGTTAGAAGAGTATGGGAAAAGTTCCTTACATAGAAATGAGGATTCTGGCTATGAAAGTATTTTCTCTCTGTTAGTTCAACATCGTGCTCTATCCGAACTGCTTAATGATCCATTTTCCTGTGCCTCAATGAAAAACAGAGTTCTAAACCCAAGATTTCTTGTACAAACAAGATTTTTCTTTTCCTTTCCCATTCTTCCTTTTTGTGGGGACTCATTTGGTTGAAGAAAGTACCTGGCAATTTTTGCTTTGTCTCTCTGAAAGAGAGAGTCTCAGTTATAGTTTTCTTCTTTTCAAACTAGATGCTGGAGATTGGACTCATACAGTGCAGCAGAATAGTTCACATTATTAAAATATTAGTCTTAATGTATGCTACCCAAGAAGAAAATGAAGTGTAAAAGAATTTGTGGGTCATCCAGCACTCCTTCCTGTTGAATCATTAAATCATTGCAGGCTTTGATTTGGATTGATTTGGCTTAACATAAATGCTGAACATTTAGAAACAAAGATACCACTAAAGGCGACCACTGAGGGCCACCACAGAAGCTTTAGAAGGGTGGTGTTTCATGTGACAGAAATGGGTATTTGACAAATGGTATAGTAACCATGGTTTAAACAAAGGACAGCATGTAACCAATGAGATTAAATATTGAGGAGAGTGTTGCATGCTACATAATTCTCACTAGTAGAAAACCAGCTTTGAAGAATTTGAATTTTATCTTGTGTGCTGTTGGCAAAAGTCCACTGAAAGCTGGTTGTTCCCCTCTGTGCAGTACATAGCTACATGGATTGAACTGTAGTTCAGCCTATTGCTGAACAAGTAGGTCTGTATTAGACTAAGGCTCCTGTATTGCTGTTGGAAGTGAGGTAGATCTTGGATACTTATGTTTGTGTTAGTAAGGGTGAGAGAAGAAAAAACTTTGGGATTCTTGATGTATTTTGACTAGAAATAGCTGCTGTGAGCACATTTATTCAAGACAATCCATAATTTGAGAGGGGAAAAGCAATCTACGTGTTTGCAACTTGATGTTAGCATGTAAAATTTGTCAATTTGCATGCTATTTTCATACAGAGAGGTATTATTTACTTGTAAAAAAGATGCATCAACGAGTACTGAAGTTTATAGCTAGTCATGCTGACACTTCATAGTCAGTATACATGCAATAAGATTTGTGGTTAAAGCCCTAAGACAGAGATTCAGGAAATCTGTCATCGCTTCCTAGTATTTTCAAAGCCCTCTTATCTAACCTTGGGCAAAATTCCATTTTCTATAAGCAAATGGAATAATTTTTCATTATCTCAGATCTTTTCTAATAATCCATTCATTTATTATTTGAGGCATTCTGATGAAGCCGTCCCACTTGTTGAAAATCTGTAAGTATGTGAGGATATATTCTTTGGTTAAATGACTTTTTCAAAAAGATTAATGATCACAATCTTTTTTTAAGACTAGGAAAGTGATAAAGTTTTGTCTTTTTTCAATAAAACACAGGCTAACCTAAAAACTGAAAGGGTCCTAATTCTTAAGCAAGTTGCTATAAGACAAAAATGCAAATAATGAAAATTATGGTAATATTATAATAAAATCATACAAAACCCAAGAAATTTCTTTTACAGAGCCTATTGGTTTTCATCTTTGCCTTAGTAGACTTTATTAAGCAAGAAAACAGTCTATCCTCATCTATCTCTTCTTATTTATCCCTGTACTTAAAGGAGGCTTATAGGAAAGATGGGGCAAATTTTTTAGCAGGGCCTGTTGTGGGTAGGACAAGAGGTAATGGTTTTAAAATAAAAGAGGATAGATTTAGACTAAATGTAAGGAAGACATTTTTCACAATGAGGGTGGTGAAACACTGGCACTGGTTGCCCAGAGAGGTGGTAGATACCCCGTCCCTGGAAACATTCAAAGTCAGGCTGGATGAGGCTCTGAGCAACTTGATCTAGCTGTCCCTAAGATGTAAGATGTTGATCTAAGATGCCCCTTCTTATTGCAGGGGGGACGAACTAGATGACCTTTAAAGGTCCCTTCCAACCCAAACTATTCTATGACATTCTATAGAGTAGTGCACACTGCATCCTGTCAGTCCTAAGGAGTTTCTCTTTCCCTGTCTCATGTCTGCCTCCAGTACTTTTTGTCTTGTCATCATGCCCATGTGGGGAAGCTGGGACTGGCTGGTTATAGTATGCGTGGTTACGCTGCCTAAAGGTTTCGCTGTCTTTGGCTATCATTCTCGTGAGTCTAATACTTGCCTAGACTATGTACATAATTCAAGAAAGTCTTCCATTTCCTGGGCAACCTTTCATCATCTTCTAAGGTTACACATGGCATCATTTCTTGAAGTCTGTTTCCTTGTCTCTGCCCAAAAAACCAAAAAATTTTCTTGTAAAGTACAGGAAACGGGAAAACTCACATATGTTTCAGTGCCCTGTAGAATCTAAGCTGCTTTTTCTTCCTCACTGTCATAGTTTTACATTAGGCACGTGCAAGAAAAAAACAGTGAGAGATCCTACAGAAAAGGTAATAGTGGGTAAACAGTATGATTTGTGCACCAGTGTTGGGTTAAGGAACAAAGTTTTAGAAAAAATAACTTCTACTGATGTAGGAGTATGCTGTACTTACGCAGTACACATGGAGCGAAATGTTAATGGTGATTAAAATAATTATATTAAAATGAAATCATAGACACAATGAAACAGAAGTTAAAATATGTGGATATTCTAGTAAACAGAATGCTGTTCTCTTTGAGGATTCTTTAAGTTTAGGCAGTGTTTCAATAAGAGTTCTTAGTGAAAAAGGAGAAGCCCCTGCTATATAGAACAGAGATGAGCGACATATGTGTTGACAAAAGGATGATGTTGTAATTAGTTTAATTTAATACGTTTTAGTGTTTGTCCAAGCTACTTTGTGAAACAATTTTCAATATCAAATTGACTGAAAGAAATCAAGAGTTACTTCTGAATGATTTGCAAACCATAAATAATTATTGATAACATTTACACAGCAATAAGCTAAATACATTGAACGTGAGTCTCCATGTGTCTGACATTTTATGTCTGTACTGTACAGTTCTGTGCAAAAACACGCATATCTGCAAACAGGACAGCTATAGAAGCACACTCTTGTGTTTGAGTTTTGGTGCGAACAACTGGCATTCATCAAAGTAGCCACATTGTTAATCAACCTACTTTTGCAGAACAGCAAGCTGCTGATTTCCAAAATGCAAAAGACAGCAGAAATGGACAGTCATCAAATTTTGGAAAAAGACTATCCTGGGGATACTATGGAAGAATACAATTGCAGTTCAGTATTCCAAAAAAGGTTGACATTGTAGTGGGAGTCTGCCCATGAATGACAAAAGTTGGGTTATGGCAGATGTCAATTCGATAAGTTCAACCCACCTCTCTCGGCTACATCCATTTCATAAGCTTCAGTATTTTGCAAAGTGCAGCAAGATCAGCGCAAGACTCATAATACACAATGTTTTGGTGACTCAGGAGGCTGTTCATGGATGAGACCAGTGAGATGGAAAAAAATGCTGGAAGGCCAAACTGGTCATGTTGCAAGGACATGCAGGATTCATTGAGAGACGACACCCATCCAGTATTCCCCATGAATACATGAGACGAACAGGTAGGAGGTTCCCATTTGCTTTTGATTAGACTGCACTGATCCAGTGTATCTCAAAAATTACCTAGAAATCTAGTGTAGGCATACACACAGATTTCCTCCTCACCAACTACTTCATTATTTATTTGCCAATTTAACTGCTGTAATTATCAAAGATTCATCATAGTCTGTAAACCTTATTTCAGAGTTTTTCCTCAACGCTGGCTGTTAAGCACTGTTGCAGAACTGTACAATGCCAGTGGAGAATATCTCCTCTGCAAACACTCAGAAAGGAAGACAAGAATCATTATGCAGATTAGACTTGTTCACAGCAATCTTAAGTTTGATGATTCTGGCTGCAGACTCATACTCCCAGTGTGTTCAACAGGCGTACTATTGTTCATGTGGAAAGACTGTCCAAACGAATTCCCTACATGAAATCTATTTTGAAAGTGTACTTCTGTAACAGTTTTTCCAAAGTGAAACCTTCAACGTTGTGCATGTAGGGAAGATCATCCCCAGTTATAACTATTTGAAAAGACTAGAATTGAGAGCTAAACTCTGATAGCTTTCCCAATATTTTGTTCATAGCATTTTTGGCTGCAGAGAAAAAAGCTAACACTGAGATTTTTGGACAAGTGAATAATTTTTTCTGCTCTGAGAAAGTTATTAGTTACTTTGTTTCAGCACGAATTTTCTTTGCAGATGTTGTTGCTCCAAACTTTGGTGTTTAAATTGCATATTAGATGGAAGTTATTGTCACCTTTCCTGAGAGCTGGAAAGCAAACCCCATATTTCATGAAAATGTATTCCATTTCAAAATCTCTGTTTGTCCATACCCTAAGTTGTTAGTAAAAGGAGAAGACCAAACCTGAGACTACAGTACCTTCTAAGGCAAGTACAAAGAGAATAAAGAGAATTCAGCCATTGTTCCAAGGCAAGATTACCTTTCCTGTTTTGAGGTTATTAAAAGATTCTCTATTCCTGTCTCTTCTGATCAAGATCACCTTCAGTGTCTTCTGATGCTACTTTATATATCATGGTATAAAAAAAGTATATCGATGGGTGCATTGCTTTTTTTAGAAGCAGCAAAATCTTCTTCACCAGAAACAAACAGTCCCTTTACATCTTAATTCTCTAATTTCATAAAACAACAAAATGACTCATCGCATCATTTTCTTGTAAAATTAGGAAATGATGTGTCTCTGAATTAGTAGATGACAGACTTGCAGACTGATTTAGAGATAATTGGCTTTGCTACATCAATAAGCATTTATTTACAAACTGTTTTCTTTTTGGATTCTCAAGTCCTATATATTCCCCAGTGGCATCTGATTGTTTCTTTCAAATCTTCATTTCTGTCCTTGTTTTGCTAAGCTTCTTATTAGTACCAGCAGCAACTGCAAAACATATTAAGAAGTAGGAAAGTGAGAAGAAAAAATGGAAGAGCTAATAACATTTTAGTTATTTCCAGGACAGTCTTTGTTTTGGAAAAGGGTCAGGAGAAGATAGTATCTTACTTACTGAACTTCACTATACTTATCTTATAATTAAATCTCTGACTCAGCTCCTAAGCCAGCAACTTTTGCATGAATCATATTTTTAAAAGCTTTGTACATCAAAACATTATTTTTTTTTGCAATCAAAATTCTTAAGAAGAATATTCGCTATTCAGTTACCAAACTTGGAGAGGCAAGGAGTTTTAATACCAGATGTGACTCTTTACAAAGCTAGACACATTCATCATCTGCTCACAGTGCGTTGGCTTGTTATTCTGCTTCGTTGTCTCTCACTTGCTTATAGGCTTGAGGAGCATGCTGTTTCACAAACATAAATTCTCATGAATTTAAGGTTCTGGGTATGGTCCAGTATTCTGTACCTCCTTTGGCAGCCTCCAAGGATAAGGAACAAAATAGCCACTATGTGGCCAATTTAATTTGAACTGAATTTATGATATTGCATTTCAGTGCCTAAAGTATGATGAATTTCTTGGTAAATTATTGCATAGAAACATGCAGCTTAGATCTGAGATCATAAGAACAGTAAACGACCTTGCATATCTTCTTGTTGTAGATACAAGTTGGGCTAGTACAAAGATATAAACTAGTGCTTTAAAACCACAGCTTTTCTTTTGTTTGAATTATAAGTCAGTGAAGATTAAAATAATGCAGAAGAAAAAGAATTCTCCTCAAAAACAATTTGAGAATAATTTTTCATTTGTAATTGAGTTTTTTTCTGTATCTTCAAAGAAGGTAAAAATCAATTTTCTGTTTGAGATAGTGGAATATTATTGTAAAGAAAAAGTTCAGCATTGATATTTTGTTTCTACAGTTCGGGAGATTTTAATTTGAAAAAGCCTTTTGCATACCTCTGAGTTGCCTTTGTCTTACCAGAAGAGTGATAGTATTTAATGGAGTCAGTGTTGGATCAAAACTACAGAAAGGGCAAGAAATTTTGAGATTATGTTTTACTTCAAGTTTTTGTGCTCTCAGTTTCTCTGCTCTGTGTTGCCATTATCCATCACCTCCAGTTGTTGTCTTCAGGTGGTACCTTATATGCAAACTGGTATTCTCCCCTCAGGCAAGATGATGATTCTATTTGATGAATAGAAAAGTTGTGGCTAAGTCTAGTAACTATTTAAATCATATTAGGGGGCTCTAAATGTGCATTTCTGATGTTGTTATAGAGCTGGCAAGTGTTGTTGCAGAATGGCAGGAACAAGCAAGCAATGGTGCTAGTGCTCATTCCGGCTGCTCATGTTTCCTCCTGAAGCATTGGCAGCTGCTTCACAGTTAGAGATTCCCAGCTGAGGCCTCTAAGATTAATGACTCTGGGGAAGAATTGAGCCTATATAACAGTACTTCTTATAGACAATAGGGATGAACAGACAGGATCTTTCACAAATACCTTGCATATCAACTTGTGTTCTGTTTCCAGTGATGCTTCCAGCTTCTAAAACATGTAAGTTATCGTTATGTGTCAGTATATCCCCAGCTGACTGAAGGAAAAGATGGTCCAATAGTGTGTGTGTAGAGCATGACTTACACTTCAGAATGCTCTTTCTGTATACATGTAAACTGATTACAAATTGCATATTCAGACTGATATTAAATTGGGTAAGTATTGGATGGGAGGCCAAAATATGCTTTGAAAGTGGAGCCAGCAACAATAAATTTCACAGAACTCCTCATCAGCAATAATATGTTAGTAGGTGTTTTTCTATCCCTATTGAATCTGTTCCATTGTGAACAAGAAATGCGATGTGTAACATCAACAGAAATGGCTACTTTAGAAGCCACATTCCTTGACCTACTTGCAGTTTTGAATCAAAAGTGGAGAGTATAGAAGTGATAAAAGCATTAGATATATGTCAAGTGATGTTTTGTAATATGAATGACTCACTTTAGAAATCAGTAATATTGAAACTTGTCTTATAGCATTAATTTATTATTTTTTCTCTGCTTTTTGAGGCAGCAACTTTTTTGTGTGTACTTAGGGACTGTCACATGGAGAGCAAACATTTGGAAATTAGTTTTTCTGCTCCTCCTGAGAACACATACATGTCCACTTCTAGGATTCCTTGCAGACAGATATTTTTCATCCCTACAGGACAAAGGCAATTGCTGATAGGATAATGGCAATAATTGTCTGCAGCTGTAATCCCTTGAAACAAAATTTGGTCCTCTTGACATAATATGCTAGTAAGAATGTCGTCAGGAACAAAGCAATTTTTTTATCTCTTATACCCACCTGAAGCAAGCCTAATACATACTATGGGGACAACTTCAAGTTTGCAAGCGGAAATAGTATATGAATCTGGAATAGTCATGATATGCTTAATTACAGTAAAAGATACAGTTATATGAACCTGTCAGAACAACCTTGTTGTAGCCTTAATGTAGTTTTGTTAATAGATCATATAATGCATTGGGATACGTAAGCAACTGGTAATAGAATACAAAATACTGTTCAGTTGTGGTCATTCACAGAAATAATACTGTACTTTTTCATTGTCTAAAAATCTAGATAAAGTTACAGAAAACAATCATGTGCATTTGTTAAGTTCTCTCTTACCCATAGTTTCCTAATAAAATGCTATGTTCAAGCATTATACTTGCAGTTGGATTTAAAGATCTGTTTTTGACCATGAATGGCTTTTGATTTCAGAAAAAGTAGATTGGCAAAATTGGACAGAGTAGTTTTTAATCACTGAAAAGCATTCATTTTGATGTCAGATACAGTATTTTTCAGTGTGTTGGTGTCTCAGAGGATGTTAGTAGAAGTTGAGGTTTTTTTACCTGGTTTTAGATACTGATTACATTGTAGAAATTGGAAAAATTTGCCCTATAATATTTCTAAGTAAACTGTTGTTTCTTGCTGCCTCCAATCAATCCATTAGTTTCTGATCTATGAGTGGCAGAACCTTCAACTAAGATTTAGGAAGGAGCTTGATCAGAGGACCAAGGTCTGTATATATAAATAAGAAATTCTCACTTTCTCACAAATATTTATTATGGTCTACTGTAATTGTTTCATTTTTCTTTGTATCACTAGAAGGAGGGAGCAATAGAGAATAGTAAGAAAAGAGAGAAAGAGTAAGCAAGAAAACAAGGCAAAAAGATACCAAAAGGCATTAGCAGAATAAATGTTTATGTGATAAATCAGTATATATTACTTTTTATTTATCATATTGGCTAGATACATGTGTGCACACATTGCTGTGTCTTCTATTGTAATTTGAAGGACTGGCTCATATATCTGTGTCTGGTCTGAGAAACTCACAGATGGTAGCCATCTGAAATATAGCTGGGCCAAATTAATTTCCAGACTTCTCAAAGTCACTTTTGTGTTTACTGTACCTTAAAATGAGTCTGTTTTCTGCTGCAAAGTTCAAATCCAGATTCAAGTGCCTCTAAGATGTGAACTACATGTGATGTTTTCATACTGAACTACATAGCTGTTGATGCTAATGTAGTTGTAGTACCACTTCGCAGTCCTTTGAGACAAGTGCAAGCATTAGGGCACTGCAAATTGCTAAATTGGAAATTGTATTTGGAAAAAACATATTTTAAAAAATGCAAAAAGCTTATGCTTTACTTGAAAACTCAAAGGGATTGTGAGCTTATAAAGATAGATCACCCCCATAGAAATCTTGTGGGACATCATTAAGGGGAAAATTCTCAGATAATTCTTGCCAAAAACATTTTTTTATTAAAGTGCTCAAAGAAGAGGTAATCTTGACATATTCACATTTGCTATTCAGTCTCGCGTCAGGTCAGTCAGTACTCAATCACTTCAAGAGATCAAAAAAAGAACAGTATCTGTATGGATTACAATCCACTTGATCCTGTAAAAACTCTGAATAAAAGGGTTAAAGAGCCCAGGAAGTTAGGAATAGCTGTATAAAAATGTAGCATGTAAAATCCTTCTGAGAATGGTTAATTTAGACTGATGGAAGAACACATTCAGAACAAATCTAAGGCATTTTCTAATAGGACCATTTGCATCAGAAGACTAACGGTGTCCTGGGCTGCATCAGGAGGAGTGTTGCCAGCAGGTCAAGGGTGGTGATTCGTGCCCTGTACTCAGCACTGGTGAGGCCACACATGGAGTGCTGGGTCCAGTTCTGGGCTCCCTGGTACAAGGAGGGACATGGACATAATGCAGAGTCCAGCAAAGGGCCACCAAGATGGTGAAGGGAGTGAAGCATATTTCATGTGAGGAAAGGCTGAGAGAGCTGGGACTGTTCTTGGAGAAGGCTCGGTAGGATCTTATCAATGTGTACAAATACCTGAAGGGAAGGAGGGTGCAAAGAGAGCAGTGCTAGTCTCTTTTCAGTGGTGCCCGGTGACAGGACCAGAGGCAATGGGCACAAGCTGAAACAGAGGGTGTTCTCTCTGAACATCAGGAAACACTTTTTCACTGTGAGGATGATTGAGTGTAGCACAGTTTGCCCAGAGGGGTAGCGAAGTCTCCCTCTTTGGAGATACTCAAAAGTTTTCTGGACGTGGTCCTGGGTAACTGGCTCTAGGTGACCGCGCTTGAGCAGGGGTTTGGACCAGGTGATGACCAGAGTTCCCTTCCAACCTCAGCCATTCCGTGGTTTCGTCATAAAAAATTGAAAGATTATGCAATAGCATTGCATCCCTGTGTTCTTGTTGTATAAGGCCTGACTTTTTTTCCCCCTGAAATCTTGCATATTAGAGTACTTTGAAGATCACCCTAAAAAGGACTGCCCTAAATTGACTGTCCTATAGAGTATAGGGGGGGAAAAAAAGTTTCTTAATCCAGTCCTTTTATTGGTGCTAATTTACCTAGATTTTATCTCAAACTTTCAACTCACTAGATCCCTCCTTCCATTTGTCTGATCTAGCTCAGGCTCATTCTTTGCAAATTTCTGGAGTTTTTTTGCTCCTCTTTTGTAGATAATTTAATTTAGGCTAGCTATAGTTAAGTACCACAGCATCTCCCATATGGCTTTTTTTTCCAGTTTACTCTGGAATGCAAGCATTGAGCATGCAGGTCCTTCAGTATTTTTAGGATTTTTCTCTTTCTTGGGATAATGTGTATTACCTTCCATACTTGGTATTTTTTCCAGTGTTGGGGGGAAAGGGAAGAGTTTTTTCCTAACTTGCACTAGAAGGCCCCCAGGCCATGATAGAAAGAGAATTTTAATCTGGAGGAAAAAGAAAATAAATAACCTGATACTCTTTCTGGTGCTTCCTCACATCCAGTGTTTGACTTCGCACCAGGGATGCAACAGAGTGTTCTTGGAATCTTAAAAGGCCATGCCATGAAACAGGGACTGGTAGGTTTCCAGTCTGAGATGACAACCCTGTTTCAGCTGCAGAATAGCTAAATGACTGATTGTCTTGATGGTGAAATGAAGCAAACCTGGTGACTGCCATTTCAAATTAAAAAAATGAAGGAGGTCTTTGTTTTTAATGAGTATATATCCACACTGTCATTGTAGTAACTTAAGGGATCTGTCAGTGGTACACATTAAGTAGTGGACCAACAGAAAGAGAGTTGTAATCCCTGAAAACTTTCAGTGAACTTCTATTGAACCTTTCTGGAAGTGTCTTTGTGCTAGCTGCATTTCCACCCAAACACTAACATTGAATTAATCCAAAAGTTGAAATATACCCGTTCATCAGTCAGCCTTAGAAAGATTGAATGTGTTCTTCAATCATTCTAGATTAGTCAGGAATAAATTAGTGTACAGATCATGATGCAGCAGTCTGCTAAGAACAAAGCTTAACAAATTGTTATTCCTCCCCTAAAATAATAGTAAACAGGTGGTAGGTCAAAAAATGTTAATGTCCACTCCTGTCCTCCACAGTTCCAGGAAAGAAATAGGCCTATTAATATATACATAGGCAAGCATGTTATGAGCTGGGACCAAGGCAGTTTGAAGAACGTGGCAGTTCTGAAAAAAAAACCTGCTTCCCTTTCCAGGCTGCTGTCTGCAAAGCAATTAGGTGGCACAATTTCAAGGGCAACTTGAAATGTCTAGTTATCTGCCTGTACATTGAGTAACTGTGCAGTGTAGCGCTATTTTGGTTAACTTCTCTAATAAGCTTTTAAAATGTGAGATCATGAGATCAAACAAAATGAACAATTCACTGTGGTGTCTCCACTGAAATAAAAAAATGACTTTATGTAGTTTGTTTCTTCAGACTCTTTGTAATGATGCTTATCATCCCTCCACTTTCTTCTTACAGAACTTTGTCATAGTGTATAATTTTTTCACTAAAATCACATGCTGTGCAAATCCATCAGTCCTTTTAAAGAGTTCTGCTGTGAACTTTTTTTAAAACTCAGGCAAACCAGTTCTTTAATCTCACAACTGTCTAGGATATCTTTTATTATAATGCATATTTTTAAGTTAGTCTTTTTGGTAATATATTTTTCAATCATCTCTAAAAGTGCTGTAGGATTGGTAAATGTATGCCCTTTAAGATTCCCAGGATACACATAAGACACTTGGTGCACCTGGTGTCTTCTTCCTGTCTGTCTCCTATAGTATTTTGATGATGCCATAACAGCTTGGTGCCTGTGGTTGTACTGTACTTGTATTGTTGAAAGATTTGTCAGAATACATAGAAGGTTCTCTATAAATTGTTGAAGATTTCACAGTTTTCAAATAAAAGCAGTTTTAGAAATGTGGTAATCAGGTAGTTTCTCTGTCCATAATGATAAATACATTACCTTGTTTTTATTGTGCTGTGTGGAATATAAGCCTATAGAAATGGAGAGGAAGGAGTAAGTCATTCTTGTACCTTGCCATGCAGGTTCTTTAGCACATTCTTTATGGTGTTTGGCTTAACTTGGCTTTAACGACACACATAGAGTGTCTTGCCTGACACAGGTCCGATGGGTGAGAAATCTGGCTTCCTCCTGCTGAGTAACGAAAGGAAAAGACAACCAGTGAGTGGTTATACATATGTATACATATGGAGGTTATGCCACGCAACGGGGTGCCTGTCTCTGACCTAGTCTTAGACGTGCTTGAATTGCTCCAGCCCTTTCTCTCCCTCCTCTCTTGGCTTTCCTGTGCTTCGCTACTGGTGGTCTGCTCTATACTATGCAGATGTTTTCCCCATATTATTTCATGGTTATTTTTCAAGTGGTTGCTCGGCAGAAGGGATGGAGGGTCCACACATGGGAACATCTGCTCTAACAAATTTTCAAAGCAAACAGCAGATGGCAATGCTGCTTCCTTTTGATCTTGCAAGAAAAATCCCATACCAATGGTGTTGGTTTAAGTTTCAGGCTGCTTGGTAATGATGTAGATGAGCATTTGCTTCCCCCTTTTCTCTCAACAGTAGCACTAGTGGCAGATGTTTTCTCTGCAACTTTCTATTTTATCTTTTTTCTTTTTGTGACCCTAATTCCTACTAGGTGTCACGATCTTTATTTTTTCTTCCCTGCCACCCCCCCAACTTTATAATTAGTGCCATATCGTCATTACCAATTCCCTTTCTCTCTTCATATGCAAATTTTAGGGAAATAGAAAGATCATGCTATTCTTTAGCTTTGATTTTTCTGTGGTTCAGCATCTGTGTATAGTGACTTGGTAACTCTATATACATCTCCTTTACTACTTTTTTTGAAGAAAGATTTATTTCTCAAGGCAATTTCTTGGTTTCTAATTAGGCTTCTTCCTTTTTACTTTAATTTTGACATTCAGACAATTCATGCACTTAAATGCGTCTAAAATTTGAAATGTTTAAATTTGTAGGGTTTTTTATTTAGCATTAATTGAGTTTTTAATTGAACCCCTTTGCAACACGTACATTCATGTTTTATCACCCTGATACGCTTATATGACGTCCTTAGGTACTTTCTGATTAAATCTTACCGAACAGAGTCACCAGGTTGCTCTTGTTAATGGGTAATAGCGTGAGAAATTAAATTTGCATTCAGGAGGTGAAAATAGGACATAAAAATAAGCTCAGTTTGTAGAGAAGAAAGGCTGCAGTAAAATTTGTGTGATACGGGTAAGATAGTAACTGTCCAGGGGCAGTTCAGTCGTTGGTCAGCCTCATGTGGGAGTTGGGAATGTCACTGCCCGTGACAACCCTGGAAGCTTAAGGTGGAGCCTTTGAGTACTGTCCCTTCAGAGTTGTAAGGTTGTTAATGGAAAGTAGAGTATGGGTGATTTTATCTTGTTTCTAAATTATGCTAAGTTATATTTGGTCATTTTATGTAGAGGCCAGCAGGAGTCCTGTATCAAACTCTGGTGCGTTTGCACAGGATCTTATTTTCAGGTCTTCTAAACTCACTAAGTTTAATTGTATCTCATCCTTCGGCCTCTGTTTATTTATGCTATACTGTCGTTATTTTTATTATCTTATTTTAGTTTAAACCTGAATCTTCCAAAGCAGTGCATACAGATAATTTTCTTCTAAAGATTTTTGTGTCCGATTTTTTATCTTGTTAATATCTCGTTTTATATAATGTCATGTTTCAGTAACATTAATTTCTATTCCAAATACTCAGTTGCTTGCTGATTGCTGTGTAGTCTTTAGAACGTCAAGATTAATTTGTCAGGTTTTTTTTTAAATTTAAACCTCCTCTAAAAGAAGTAATGTATTTATTTAAGTGATAAAATGCACAAAAACATTGGCCTTGAATGTGCTGTGTTCCTTACTGGAACTTGGTGTTCTATATTAAATATCTCATGTAGCCTGACATTATAATTGAAACCAAGAACTAAGAGAAGGAAAGCATGTTTTCTACACACTATGGCAAATGGCAACTGGTTTCTGTTCTCCAGGAACCTGCAACTTTATATTTTTATAATAGGCTGATTTCTCTATTGACATATATTTACAGATGGATTTGAAGTAGATACAGTTCATTTGCATGACACTTAATTGAATCATAAAATTAATTAAAAAATAAGCCTGGGGATCAAAAAAAGATGCCATTTTATCCACATCCCAAAATTGTTGGAAAATCAGCAGGTATCAAGAAAGAAAACTTGCATTACCCATGTAAAAATTACTCAAGAAGAACTCTACATAAAAATGTTGATTTAGCTAAACATATTTCTATTTGGTGCCATGAAAAATAGGTCCATACTAGCAAAATTAATTGGCTCTATGGGTTAAAAATCTAATTTCAAATCTCTTTGCAGCCTTCACTATATAATTTTTATACCTCAGGACCTTTCATTTTTGTTGGACAAAAAGGTCTTGCAAGCTATTCTGGCATACTTAGCTGCTGCCTGGCAGTAGTGAAGTGGCCTTTGCAGAGAGCTATTCTATGGCTTTTTCCTGTCGTTAGCATAGGAAGAAAGATTTGGTTACTGTGTCCACTTGAGGGACACAGCCTAAAGACTGATGTGAGAGGAAGAAGTATCAGTGCACTTAAGTTGGTTTTTTCTTTGTTTGCTTTTAAACAATGATCTCGTATTTACTGCCAAAGAAATGGTTTTTCTCACAGCTGTGCATTCCTCCCTTGTTGCCACCTTCATTCCTGGAACAAGAAGAAGGATTTGTGTGGATTCACTCCAGACTTGCATCAGAGGATGCAACCAGGTCAAAACTACTCTGGCCAAAAAAACAGAAGGACTGAAGTAGTGCCTGGAGCTAAGGATATCACACCGGCTAGAAGATTTATAATAACATAGTTCATAATTTGTATTATGGTAGTTTTCAGAGCTGCTGTGAGAAAATGGTGTTAAGCAAAAATTTCGAGCTCTTACATTATTCTTTGATCCTCACCAAAAGGGACTTTACTGATATCTGCCAGCTACAAGAAAATCTGACTCTTGTACCAGTTCTCAAAATGCCATTTGCAGCTTGATGACAAGCAAGTTGTGATTCCTGAGGTTCCCATAACACACTAAATCTCAGTAATATTGGGGTTTTTGGATTTGTTTTCTCCATAGAATCTCCATGTTTCATGTTCACCTCATTTCACTCTGGACACTAGATGATTTTTAAAAAGTAAAGGAAAAAAATAATAGAGAGGATTTCAACAAAAAGGATTATATCTTCAACTTTAAAATTGGAATCAAAGTTACAAAACTGAGACTAATATAAAATGCATTTTTACTTGCCAGTGTTTTGCTAGTTTCTGCTTATTATTTCTCTAAAGTGTGTCTTAAGTGAAGGAGCCAAAGATTTTATTGAGTGGTATTCAGTCATCTTAGTATTGTCATTCAAAACTAAGCTTGCTTTTTTACTCAAACCACACTTGCTGAGAACTGCATGAGCTACTCAATAGCACTTCATCCCTTGAATGTGATTTCAAAATCGATTTCTAAAGTTAGTCTTTCCTTTCCAAATTAGGATTGTTTCATTCTGGGAAGCCACCTAATCTGCATTTATATGTTCTCTCTTCTCCTTTAAATATTTTCCTTAAGAATTTTCTTTCTGGTTCTTCCTTTAGAAAGAAAATTTGAGGATCTACAGCTCTTATCAAAATCTGACTGTGGTGACACACATTCTCCTCCCCATGGCTCTATGAAGTCATGTATCTTCTTCCTCTTTTATTTTAAATGAAGCTTTTAGCACATGGTGTCAGTGGCCATTGAAAGCAAATCAAGTACTCAAGGTGTATTTGATCCAAGTAACAAGACTGTTACAATAATTTGCGAATTATATGCCTTTGGAAGCATTCCTTCAGCTCACAATTATCTTTATAAATACCACATGATCTGTATACTCATAATACAGACAACAAATTAAGCACTGCAAAGTGTGCTTTTTTTCCAGGTTAACTTCTGCCATCCTACCTATTACAAATAGACATCTTCTGATAGTTTGAGAGTTGCGTGCCATCACACAATCTTTGTGATTGGGACTGTTACGCCAATGTACAAACATTCTGTTGTGTAATTTGGTGGTAGAGAATAAGTCTGCACTGAAGTCATAGTTGGTTGCACTGAAATACAAATATTCTTAAGGTGGTCATGATAAAAATTTATTAAATACTTTATCATACTAATTGCAGCAGGATAAGTCCTAGCATGAGTTCATCACCCAAATTTATTCCTCATTTGTTAGATGAGCTTTTGTAATTTGTGCTGAGTTCTGTACTGCTACAGTTTAAAAAAAAAAAAAGTACAAATACACAGCCAATAATAAAGCTAGCTAGTTTGGGCATGTTTTCCATTATTTTTCCAGATACACATATTTTTGCACCATTTTTCTTAATACTTATTGAAGGTATTGCTGTTTCTTTGGACAACCCAATGCAATTCCAAGACTGTATTTACAGATTTTTCCAATTGTGATTTACATAGAATCTTAAAACCCAACAAAATTAGAGTGGGTTTTTTTCACTTTTAGGAACCTTGTGAAGTCTTTTTTTCAAAGCATAACTGGTAGGCTAGCGTTGTCTGGCTTTCAAGGCTACTTGACAATGCATGCTGTATTCCTTTGCAGGAATTTTATGACGCGTAAGTCTATCCTTAAATATCATCCTACTAGGTTTCTTCTTGTTTAATCAGTCTCCTACTCATTCAGAATTCTTCCAAAAGAAAACGGATTAATACGTTTTTTCTCATGAGGCAATTCTTTGTTTATTCAGGAATCTTTACAAAGAGTGGTGCATAAGGGACATTGACTTGCATGGTCTCACAAATAGATGAACTAATGAATTTTGATTCTACCTCACAACTTTTACTTTTTTGGTCAGGTTTGTTTCTACTCTATATTGGTAGCAATTTAATCTCATTTTTGTATTAGTTTTCTAACCACCCAGGCAAATTTCCAAGAAAGGCAAATATTTTTCTCCTTTCCCACCCACTTGTTCTTTGGGGACAGATGATCTTGGAATGAATATTCTTTCTGCCATTATGTGACCCCCTGCCATGTTTTATTGATATGAGGCACTAAAAGAACATTTACAATCTGCTCATTATGTGCAAGCATAAAGGACAAGTGGTGATTTTGCCATAGTATTTTAGTGTGCTAATATTCTATTTTGGTGTTTAACACTATTAACTCTAGCAGTGTTCAGTACAGAAGACTTAACTTTGAACATGAACAGAAGAGCTGGAGCTCCAACACTAACATAAGCATGCCAAGCATTTATATCAGGCTAGATTACCCACCACTGTTGAAGCTAAATGAAATTTTATTCTGTAGACAGTCCATTTGAAAAACAAATTAAAAAATCAGAGGTACAGGAAAAGTGGGACAAATTATTAATATCCTGGCTTGCAAAATTTACAGAAAAAAGTGGACCTTCTTAAAAAGCCTCAATCTTTTATTTTGTTGTGATTTATTCATTCTAGAGGGAAGGATTGTGGCACTGTGGAAGGTATATGCTTATATAGTAGTAGTATGGCATGCACAGAACCTGTAACTGACTGCGATTGGGAGGGGAAGACAAAAGAGGAAGGGAACATTGGAGCAGCAGTGGGAAAAGTAAGAAGAGGAGGACAATCCAAAGGAAACAGATGAGTGGGAAGAAAGGTGATACCTGGTGTCCGTGGGGATGGGAGGTGACAATGGTAGGTTTTGTTTGAAGGAGAGTGGTATAATGTCTTCTGTTTCACAAACTCTGGTGGGAAGGAATAGTTTAAGGAGGGAAGTTAAGCAGTAATTTGGTGGTACTGAGTCCACAGATGTTGGAACAAAAAAATGCAGGAGTGCATTTAATTAGCAGGGCATGAACAAATAAGTATCGTAAGGCTTAATGAATTGATGTCTGTAGGACACTTAGGATGTTAGACTCTGCCGTTTTCCATAATTGCATGTAATTTTTAATTTCACCACTTTGGTGCAAACAGCAGATTTAAACTATTACATGTTTAAGTTTTAATGAATAAGATATAGCACTTGGTATCATGACAGAGTGCTAATTTCTGTGCCAGGAATCTAACATTTTGTTTATCTTTCATTCTGTAATAGTGCACATGTGCATAATGTAAAGCCATTCTCTAAAATAGCCCCTGTCTCAGAGGGAGAAAAGTTTCTCTGTTGGTAAATGTAATGGCATCAGGCCTCTCTGCTGGTGCTGTATGGAAAAGACAACATCCCTGAAAGCTTTACATTCTCACATTGTTGGAGCTTCTAAGTTTTGTCAGGTGCTGGTGACTTGGACCTAACACTGAGTTGTAACTCAGGAGACAAAACAGTTGGAAAACTTGGGGAAAGGCTCTAAGGGTCAGCGAAATTTACTGTGGGCAGCTGCTGCTTCAAAGCAACTCGCTATGCAGAAGCCTATTAAGAAGTAGTAGGTTACTTTCCTGCCGTTTCCCCAGCATGATGGATGACGTTCTGAAAAGTGAAAGGACTTCCTGTGCCACAGAGGTTTTCCCCGTGACTTCTTACCCAGACCCAGTTGCTTTCAACACACTGACTATGCTTCTATCTAAATACTGTTATGGATCTCTCCAAGTAAAGTGTTTTCCACACATGATGCTAAAAGGAATTTCTTTTCATCTATGATAGGTGCTTGAATGCCATTATTCACAGATGGTCCTATTTATATTCTAAATCTCCATTTACAATTCAAAACAGCAATAAATTCTTACTAGAAATCGGTTCAAGCTGCAGAGCTCAGAATTGGAAATTCATTTTTCCAAAGTTTTAGTGTGCTTAGGTTTTGAAACTTCTTACTATAATATGAGTCAACAGCAGAGCTTAGAACAGTTTTGATTTTCATAATATTAATTTTTAAAGGTCTGTGTTTGCATATGTCTTAATACATAATTTTAATCTATTAAATCAGAGTACACTTCATTTAGGGTAGGGCAAATTCCTTGCTTTTTAACAACAATGTTCTTTAGCAAGATAAACACTTCTCAAAAATATGTGAAGCTATAACAAAAATCTACATGAGATCAGCTAAGATAATACATGTTATGAGCCAAACTACTTGATGACCCTAATTAAGATACTTATCTTCTCTTCCATACTTAAAATAGGGAAATGTAAATATTGATGTATCGGTGAAGGCATTGTAATTGTGTGGGTTTGGGATCTTAATTTTAATATCACAGGAAACAGAACATATTGCTACAAGAGGAAAATGCTTTCCATGGGACTTTAATCATTAAATCCAAATATGTTTGAAGACAATGAAAAATGCGCTTTTAAATTCTAAATGTTTCAAGATAAAAACTGTGGCCAAGTCTTCAGCAGAAGCTTTTGCTGGAATTGTTTAGGAATGTGAAGAAAGGAGGCTCATGTAATCCTGCTGTGTGAGTCTCGCTGCCTTTTGCTCCCTCCCCTTCATAACTTTTTCACTCTTTTGCCAATATTACTAGATTTAGCAGAGGGGTGGAAGCCTCAGAACTGTTCAGCTTCAATAAAATTTGTGAGAATGGGATGAGATAGGAATGTATGTACTGGCTCAGAGCAAATGTCCAGTGAGCTCTCTGACAACAGTTATGAGTAAATGGTTAGGAGAATCATATCAGAATAGAGCAAGACTGATACTTCTTCCAGTGTATTTTTCTAGCTTCTGGCTATCACATTATGGACTTCCTGCACCCCATCTCTATCAGTTTAATCTCATTTACTTCCTGATGGATGACAGGCATTATTTGATGTAGCCTTGTGAGATAGAACTTTCTTTTTCAAAAGCCACGTTGACAACTCTTTTCATAGAATTAGTAGCACACGGACAAACATGATATTCTTTACTATTAATTTCTAGGGTTGTGCCCAGTATGGAAGTCAGACATATTGGGTTTTTTTTTTTCCTCAGTTCTGCATATCCTGCCTACAGTCCACATATGATATCTTATTTGCTGCTTCTCCCTATCATTCCTTCAGCTTCTCTGTGCATTTTTCCAACACGTAACTGGGAGGAAGAAAAATTGCCTTTATGTCCCCCTTTCCTCCTCACTTGTGTTAGTACAGCTCTTTGTACAGCCACACCAGTAAGAGCAGAAACTGCTAAATCCCCAGGATCACAAAACACCCTCTTGAAAGCAACAAAGTAGTGCTGAACACAAGAGGGTGTTTCTGGTCTTTTTGCTGTTTTGTTTATTGGTGGGCAAACACACACAACTGAACACTGCTACCCACATTTGTATGTGCTTCTGTCTGGAGTGAAGACTGGTTTCAATTCACCTGTCTAGTTACTTAAAAGAACTTAATGACTGCCTTTATAAAAGTGAATAAAAAGTGATTGTTAGAAAAAAAAATAACTTCAGTAGCATCTATTCCAATCCATAAAAGTAATTTTGCAAGTAGAACTGAGATTTAGACTAAAATGTATTTTGCATTCAGTTTATGACACTTTGAGATATTTTTGCTGTTTGCTTAAGGTTCTCCATTGCACAGACTTGCTACATGGCAGCTCACCTGTACATTCCCCAGTGCTCTTTGCTGAAAATCAGCCAAGTTACTTAAACAATTTATATAGTATTGTGCCTTAACTAAGCAACAGCTAGCTATCGTGGGAAAGGATGGTCTTGTTCCTTTTCCTTCCACAGATATATTACTTGTTCAATAATATATTATTGAGCTCCACAGAGCTCACCTGACCAGCGGTGAGGGGACCTGCAGGGTTCTATGGTAAGTCTGTTCAAGGAGCAAAATCTGAACGACACTATTCTGTTGGTTGATGAAGATGAATTTTTTTCTGGCGCTTTTTAAAAATGATTACAGGAAATATCTAGGGAACTATAGAGGAAGGAATTTGGCATCTGTGCTATGCAGATTAGCAGGAACTAGAATCAAGTCCAGAATTAGTAAGCATATGGGCAGAGTCAAAGTGGGCATAGCAAAGGGAAATCAAATTACGGGATTTCAGAGGGAGTCAAAAGAAATATGTACAAGGAATGTAGTGTAATTGGATTTTTTAAGAGACTTTTCATGCGGGTTCTTAACAAAGGTTGTTTAAGAAACTGCCAAAGAAAAAGGAAAAAAGTATTAGTGTTGGATAAATAATTGAAGAACAGGAAGCAGAAACTGAGAGTAAATGGTCAATTTTCACAGCAAATGGAGATCACCAGTGAGTCTTCTCAAAAAAAGGGAAGAATAGTAAGGTGAGAATCTGTGAATGATACTGTTAAGAAAGGAAATTGAAACAAGGGTCAACTACAGAGAACTGCAAATGGAGTTTAGAAAGTCCGTTTGAATGGCTTGGTCATAGAATGTCAGATAAAATCAGTGCAGGTTAGTGTAAATTAATGTGGGGGGAGGGGAGGAATCCTAGCTTTGCGTATTAAAAGACTGACCTTGAGACGTCTGTTATCACTCAGTAGTTAGATCTAGGCCTTATAACAGACATATTTCTAAACAGAAGTAGAAATATTTGTACTGTATTACTTTAGCAAGAAAGACAAATAGAAATGTTATGCAAAAACATTAGCTTAGTATCAATCAAAAGAAAATAAATCTAATGTTAGTAATTATTTGGAAGGGAACAGAGAACAAAAAGAACAAAATTTATGTTTCTTTGTCCAGCTGTTGTGTTACTGTATTCTGAAGACCGTATGCAGTTACAGTCCTCCTCTGTCTCTATAAAGATAAGGTAGAGCTTGGACAGATTCTGGGAATGGTGGCAAGGGTCACCATGAAGCAGTATTCATACAGGGAACATTACAAACCTAAAGAGTCCTGACTTGTTTAAAAGAAATCCTGAGGAATATGAAATACAGAAGGAACCACCTCTGGTGTGGGGACTCCCTCAGCTGTAAATTACTGAAGTCGATTGCTAGAGGGGAGGGTATCACTCTGCTCACTCTGTTCTTAGACCCCTCAAACATCTGCTGTAAGGGCACTGGGCTAGACGGAGCTTTGATTTGACCCAGTACAGCCATTCTTCTGATAGGATGGTTTAACAACCTGTATTGGCTCTCAATGTGGTCAGGTTATGCAAATGGAGGAGTAACAAATGGGGTCCTCAGCCTTATTTCATACAGTGACCCTCAGCAAGTTTACTGCCTTTATTCTAGTGTGTGCAGTTGTAGACTAAACCTCTTTATAACTGAATTTAAAGAACAGAGTGTGTCAGTGTTTTGAAGTTTTTGCAGTCGCTCCTTAAAACATGCATTGAAACTGAAGAAGTTCAAATGATACTTAAATTGGAAGGAAATACAAATAGTTTATGATATGGAAATCTCAGGGGGCCCAAATAATGCTCCTTTTTCTAGTGACATGATAATATAACCATCCATATGTCATTATTGCAAAATCATGGATGCATTTCACATACAAAATTGCTTTTCGGAGGCATATTCTATTTCATTCACCCACCACCTTTATTTCTTTTCCTGCTATCATGAGAGCAGAAATAGCAAATCTGTATGCTTTGTGTATTCATCTCTCATGCTCAGGAGGCAACAGAAGCAGATTTCTGGCCAGATTTATGGATTTGCGGCACCAGTATATGTAATTGATAAAACGTAATCTTTTTAAAGAATACGGGATGTAGTGGCCACATGTGCTGAATCATTTTTAGATCTAACACCTAAATGCCATCCTAATTGTGGCTTCATGCCAGCATTCATGCTTCATGGAAGCATACACAAGACGACTTCTGCGTTCCCAGATGTGCTTTGTGTGCTTTCCTATCCACAGAGGCTTGCTGCCTTCCAAATGAGTAGAGAATCTGCAACACACATGCTTCCAGAAACTGTCAAAATATGATGATTTAATACAACATTCCTTTCTGATTAGGAAAACTACTTCCAATGGCCTATCTGCTTAAAGATTTTTATCAGACATTCAAACTACTGATTCTGTTTTTAAATGCCGCTTTTCTTGGCTGTATGTTACCTCATTCAGACATCTGATACAAGGAGATTAATTTTCAGCTTGTAGAACACTGATTTAAAAGCATTCCCCTCTTTTATATTAAGTAGAGAGAACAGCTCATAAATTAACACTTACTTTGTACTGTTATCACTGTTCTCAGTGCCTCAAAAGCTTTGAGCTGCCTTGATACAAATTAACCACATTAAATATTAGTCAGGCACATAAACATGAAGGGTATGTGATGATCGCTATTTTATACAGTGGGAGTACACAAAAGCTATTAACAGTTCCAACACATTAAACGAAAGTGTGAAATAACTAAGAAGAATAGAAACATGAGACAAAAGGATTAATTCAAAGAACTTTACTTTGACAGTGCAGATGGTGAATTTTTCCAGTGGTGATGGGTCTTCAGTAGTGAAATTTTGTTCCTCATCGTCTTTCTATTTGAAGCTATCCATCCCTCCCCTTTACCCTTTCCTTTCCAGGGAAGCCAATCTCCAATAGTACAAGACTGCAAAACCTAGGCTTTGTTCTCCTTTGACTCATAGCAAATGCGAGGTGTAACATTAGTTTTGCAGGCAAAGGTCTGGATTGGTTTTTATTACTGTGCTCTAGGAAACATCTAGTGTACAAGTAGTTTTCAAAAGCAGGCTCCTCTAGGTCACATTAAAATAATTTGGTCTGAAGGTGAACTGGTTGAATGAGCTACTGAACTGGAAAGCTTTTAGAACAGAATGAGTTCTAAAAGTTTAAAATTAGTCCCATCCATTGAATTCAAACCTTCTGTAGAGTTAGAAAATCTTCATTTTAGGGAACCCCTTATTTCTTCCCTACTGAACAAGTGGGAGGAGGATGGTTCCAGAGACATTTTGGTTTTTTTAAACAGTTATGTCCTCCTCCAACTTTCCTGTTCAGTACTGTTCACAACTTTTTTCTTCAACCTCATCAGGATCTTCACAGGCATTGTCTCAGAAATGTTCACATTCACTCTGCTTCTGCAATATTGTGTGTAATCACCAACAAAGATATAGGCATTTCAGTCACACCAGGGAGAAAACATAAGATGATTCACCCTTGGATTAATACTAGCCCCTTCAATGCAAGGTGATGAGTTCAATCACTTCTAATTTCTCAACCGTTTTTGTAGAAATGCTAGAAACCAGCACAGCATGTGAGTAATATAATATAGAACTCTGCTAGTATAAATGATAGCTTGGCTGTGGAGTCGGTGAACAAATGATTTGCTAGTGTAACCGAATATCTCTAGTCTAATTTGATGCTGTGAGAGGCTAGAGGCTGAAAGGAGGCACAAATGCAAGATGTAAACTTGTTTAATGCAGTGTTTGATAGACACAGATGGCTATGCTTGTAGACAAAGCCAAGTAAAAAGAAATCATAACTTTACGGACTGGAGATATTTTTCAAAGTTTTAACTGCTTAAAAAAAGAAAAATCAGGATGCAAGCCAGAGTAAAGAAGTGAAGTGGGAAACATGGAAGAGATGCACAAATTATCTGTATCAAATATGAAATTTAGTTTGTCAGGTCTTATGCTTTAAAGAGTCTTAGCCTGTGCTTATAAAGGGTGCGACCATTTGCACTGTGACTATCCTGCAATCTTCTTTTTATAGCCGACAATTTCCATTCATACTGAAATGCTGTAACGATCTTTTTTTTTTTTTTTAAGAGTAACTCTGTGAATCTGCAGGACTTCAGTTTAGTTGTTAACTCCCAGCTTTTTCAGGACATAATTCAGAGTCACGCTCCTTGAGTGGAGTTATCCAAGTTACCAGTTGGTGATTTCCCTGTTACTGGCCTTTTTGAATGGCTTGATTTAGGGTCTATTTAGCATTTGCCATCTTACTTTCCAGGTCCAGAAGCTCTTTGGGTTTTTTGACTTCCCTGGAGTAAAATGAGAGTGGGAAAATTCTTATTTCTCCTGCTTATAGATCCTCAGGACACTCAAAGACTGTGGAGCTCTGTGAAATACAACCTTGTACGCATATGCAAGGATGCCTTGGGCTACCTCGCGCTCATTCATTAGAGATTACAGGGATGAATCTTTTAACGTAAAGGTGCTAAGAATTCAAGAGATGACCAAATGTTTGAATCTGTAAGTGAACAAAAAAATATTGGTTCCTTCCCAAACCTTCTGAATCAAACTGCAGGGGTTCGTTTTGTGAACTGAACCCTGCAGGATTCACACAGCTGTAGAGAGAAATCTAACACCTAGTCCAAGTGAAACAATTCCAGGATCCAGCAAAGAATTCCTAAACCACACAAGCCATAAAACTTGCTATGTGAAAGTCTTGTTTTCTGTTTTTAATATTTATGTAATGCATCCATTTATTGTCTGTGTCCTTACTACCAGTAAGTGACTATTTACTTCAGGACAAATCATAAAAACTACAGTAAGGTTTTTTTCAGGCAAACTGTCTATGAAGTCTATAGAAGATGGAATATATGCTCAAGTGAAATCTGAATGAGGGTCTCATGACCTTTAATGACTTCTACTGACTTTTTAATAAAACATTTACAGACACTTCAATAAAATTAGTGGGAATGTGACCTGCATCACCATTCGTTTGTTCAGGATCCTGCTTTCTTCATAATGAGGGCCTTTTAGGTTACAAAGCGAGGACTGAAGAAATTGTAGATGGTTAAAGTGTGGCAGAGTAGATTATTGAATTAGTGATGTAAGGGAAAACATAAATAGACAATCTAGCTAGATTACAGGAAATCAGATGCACTTAACTGATGCGCTTGGCGAATGCATTTTTAAAATTGTGTATGTGAAGAGGAAGTTGAGAAGCACGGTTTTTGTTTCAGGAAGTCAGATGAATATACCAAAATGTATTGTTTCTCAAGAACTTTGCAAAAACTTTAGAGATTAAGTCCTGTACCTCCCTTTATGTAGTGGGCAGACTGAAGAGGATAGCTCTCAAAATCACGCATGTGCCTGTGTGCGCTGTTTGAAGTCGAACTATAAATGGAAAATAGCCTCTTTTCTTTGAAACACCATTGCCTGTCCCACCCTGAAACTTGTATCCTTCTTACCACATGGTAACTAAATAAGTAATAGCATGTTCCTGTTGTAATATGTTATAGCTCTCTAGAACATGAAGTTCATAAGCAGTAAACTCAATATAAATTAAATGATTGCAAATTAGAAAAGCACTATTTTGTGGTGGGTTCTCTGATGTAACAAGCACTGCATGTCTTCCCTTATTTAGCCTATTTTTTGTTTAAAACATATATCCTAGTGACAGGGAATCCACAAGCCCTAAGGAAATTGTTCTAAAGGCTAGCTAATATTGCTGTTAAGAAGTATTTAATTTCTAGTTTTATTTTGTCTAGCTTTGGTTTCTAGCTTTTTGATTTTATACCCTTATCCACTATGAAGAGCAGCCCCTTTTCATCAAACACACCATCCTGTAAGTACAGGTGAAACCCAGCAAAGTTCTAAGAATAGAACTTGTGTTTCTACACAATAGAAAGAATGTGTAGTACAATAGGTATTTTACCTCACTTTGTTCTGTTGGTAAAAACCTTTTTGTTCGCTTTAATTCGGAGCATCCTACAGGTGGATGTTGTTGCTAACAATTTTTCAACAAACTTTGTGCAAATAAATTTCTATATTTGTCACCATGTTATAAAAAAAATAAATGAGAAACGTACTGTGCAGTTCTGCCAGACCTGAAGCAGACATGGAAAAGATATAAATGTGTCAGTATTATGGGAGGGAAAATACATAAATGCACATGGTGACTCTCTTAAGTCTTGGGCTCAGTGTGATACTAATTCATTTTGGTGACATTTGGAAAACTTCTCCCAACATTAATAATAACTTTATAGTGGGGGGTAATTCTGACAGACACAGTGTTGAAATAAAAACTTGAAAGAATGTCCATCAGATTTTACAGGTGCATAGAACATGCATTTGCAGTTGATTGATGATCTTTTTGTTAAAGGTTGACATAATGTTGAATGGAATGTTTTGTTTATATATGGTGGTCTAGTTTATTGACCAGTACCAAAATGTATGACCAATCTGGGACTTCGTACAGTGTCTCTTTTTTCTTTTTTCCTGGGAAAAAAAAAAAATCTGTATTTGTCTTCTCTTCTGATCATCAGCATGTGGATGCTTTTTGATTATTTTATAAATATGATTTTCTTGAACTAATTTTTCCTTTAAAAATATTCACTGGAACTGAAAATTTTAGATGAATGTATCAGAATTTTAAGCAATTTTTAAAAAAAGGATTCTGGGATCAACTTTCTGGGCAAATGTTCTGAAACTTCATTTTCCTGTGTTTTTTTACTGAAAATGAAAATAACAGTTGGCATGTCATTTGAATAGATCTGTCTTCTATTTGTAAGACTATTTGTGTTGAATTTCCCTTACAGAAAAAAAATCTGGGAAAAAAAATCTGATTATGTCTACCCCTAACGATTGGAAGTGGAAGAACTGGAAAGATTCTGTACCACTACTTAATAAAGAAGTTCATTTGTCTCTTTCATAGGATCAGATCAGTGGAAGAAGGGATGTCTAACCTCACTTCCAGTTTAGAATATTACACCTTCAACTGCAGCAGCTGGTTGTCTAAACACTGAATTGGTTTTAAAATTATAAAGATGTTTGCACTCAAAACCATTCTTGAAACCCATGTAGAACTTAAGCTTACATCTTAACAACAGCAACACAATATAAGTTGCTCTTAGTTGTAATAAGTGTGAAACAAGAACCTTTTCAGTTCTTCAGTCAATTTTATTAGCTCAAGTTGGAGTTTCTAAATATCTTTCAGTCAAAACTGACATTGACTCCAAAAGTTTTTTTCCTAAAAATTGAAACGAAACTAATTAAAGTATCCTAATATCAACTTTGTCCTTAAAGGTCAAGCTGTGATCTTGTCTTCCTTGAGACATTTGCATTTGTGCTCAGGAACTCTTTCTCCTAAACAATCTTAGAAAAAGTGTTTATTCAGGATGAAAAAAATGTATATCAGTATGTTGGAGATATTAAGTAGTTTGTTGGTCCGCTTTCATCTTCTTTGCCTCTTAATATGGGGATCTATATATGTGTAATACTAGTGTACTTGTCCTGACAGTGAATTGAAGGGACAGAAAGGATGATACTTCTTAAAAACATCTTGCCCTTCATTAGTTGTGCCAGCAAAAACTAGAATCTAAAACTGTTCTGCCTGTCCTGGATCACTGAAGTATAAGGATTGAGATAGTCAAGGAAACTATCTGGTTGTAATTCAGCCAATTCTGGATAATCTAACAAATAATGTTCAAAAATAAATAACCAGAAGACCTGCACGTATCTAGGTTTCAGATAGGACTGTGTATCAGTGAATCCAAAAACATAGTCTCAAATTATCATCTTATTCTTCATATAGACAGAATATATATATTTTGTTTACCAGACCTCAAGAAAAACAAAGTTGAGGGAGTTACTAGCACCCAAATGGATCAGGTAGCCTTGGCTCACAGGCCTGTTCAAGAGATACAAGGGAAGTGTGGTCTTCATCTCAGTCTTTTCACTCTTGGACTGAGTTTGATTTGTGAAAAGTCAGAAAATACTGAGGCTCTCCAACTGTCTCATTTAATTATGCCTTATCTCTATGGAAAGAGAATTTCCTTTGTGAGTTTGAGGAACAATTTCTGTCTGATGTTCATTGTATAGACTCCTGTATTTATAATGTCTAATATTATAATTCCTAAATTTTCCACAGATACAGTATGAAAGTGACAGTTCTGTATGTGTCCCATTCAGGTTTTAGGCCACCAAGACATAATATGTCCAAGAGTTGTTCTTGCTAATTGGGAACTACGTGAAAGAATTTAGCTAAATTATAACTGCTCTATACACCTGATTTTAATTCTGAAGGAAATTGACTCAGAATCTTTTTCAGTCATGTTCCGATGATTTTCATGTTCCTACAATAAAGATGAAGCCCTTTTAACTGGGTAATATTCCCCCTTTCTGTCTTCTGAGTCCAAACCCATAAAGGTGTGATCTTGATGCACTGTATAGCCTCGCCATACCCTTTAGGGTGCCGTAATTTTTGTTTTATCTCTTATTGCTGTAACAAGTGCATGTAGAAATCAGATAGCGGTATTGAGAGAATGACAACACACCCTTACATGAAGACCAAAGACATCCTTCTCCTTGTAAAATGGAAGTTAAAGAATTGTAAGTATCATCGATACATGAACTGAGTGTGTAAAAAGGGAGGACTAAGCAAAGGAAAGTAAACTTCATAAAGCAGAGTGGAGGAGGTAATCTGTGCCCAACAAAATTTTGAAATTACAATTCTGTGACAGTTGGGATGAATAAACTTCAGTATAACTGTAAGAATATTTGAGTGTGGATGTTTGAAAGAATTTTTAGAGTAAAGCTCAGATAGTCATTAGTGATGACTTTTAAAAAATAACTTTTAAAAGCAGCTTATCTCAGCATTTATGAATGTTCAGTGTATGCTTCCTTTGCATATTGAATGTTATAGACAATGCTTATAATGTTTCTAGGATTTCTTAAATATTTTGCTTAATTCTGCATAGAATTTTACAGTATTGATTTATTAGGAGCTGAATGAAACTGCATTTTGTGGTTCTTTCTTTTGTCTTTTTTATGGATTCAGCTTTGTGTGTGCAGGACTCACTCAGGAGTGATCAACACACTAACCAACTGAAAACATGTTATTTAAAAAGTTAGATAATTTTACACATTTAAACTGAATTTCAGAGGGAGGACAGATGGTGAAGAAGAACTTAAAATTATATTTTCTTTTGCATTATTGTGGTTTTATGTATTTTAACATACTTGCATAGTGTTTTGATCCTTTCCCTTACAGATCAAAGACTGCTTATCAGTGTTGGTTAGGGTTTTTCTAATTGCTAATTCTAAATATTTGGTTAATGATAATATTTTAATATTGGTTTTAGTAGATTTTTTGACTGTGGGTTTTTTTTTTTGACTGACCAATTTTCTTGGTTTTGTGATATTCCTCCAGTGAATACTTTGATTTTAATTAGGACTTTGTGACTTTTGAAAAACTTCGTTTGGCCTATAACTCCCAAGCTCAGGAGTAATTGTCTGGAGTTTCTGCTATTTACCACACAGCAGTGCAGATAAATGCTTCAGTAGTTGCACTGATCTGAGTATAAAAACATCCTTGCTATCTTTTCTGTTATTCCACAAATGTAAATCCAGTCGTGTATAAATTTTGTATAACATGGAACTTGAAAATATGGAAACTGATGTTTTAGGACCAAAACAAACTCCCATGCTATACCAAAGTTAGAATGCCAACAGGAAAAGAAGTCTTTATCTGACATGAAATTAGAAGAAAAATATCGTTGTATTGTGATGTTGTTTTAAATAATATGTCACCTAAGAATGTATTTTGTTTATAATAACTTCAAGAAAAAGTACATGCAGGTAGATATTCAGGCCTTTCTGTGCTAGGAAGTTTAACCATACATCAGGTGTATATGTGTCGGAGCCTGGTGGAAAACTCTATGTCATGCAATTCAGAGCAGACCTGGTAAATCTATTCATCATGAACTGCAGACCACCACTGTGTTTGCAGTGCAAAAAGCTAGCCTTTCTTTTCTGGATAATAAATGATCACAGAACTGGAAATGAGTCAGACCTTTCAGACCAGCCGAAGACAAACTATCTTTGATTCCAGTCCTCTTGATTCACCTGTACATATTCCATGTATTACTCAGGTGCTAAGCAGAAGTGCTTTTTGTCTTCGAGGCTGAATGGCCCTTTAGTTTAAATTAGGGACGTTCACTGGTCTTCCCTGAGAAAGTAAAATAAATTTGCTAGCGGTTACTAGTTGTAAAAAGCTGTTAAAATACACAAGTTCTGCCTCATTTCCAGTGAAATGCTGTGACTTAAGAACACTCGTTTATTGTTACACAGTATGCTGCCAGACAGTCCAGGTAGATGAAACCTGATTCTCTCTCTTATTGCTTTAAGCATTTCATTATCACTTGTGGGTTGTTTCAAAAGACAAGGAAAATATAAAACTCCTTGGAGTGAAGTAGTAACTTGCAGCTGAGATTTTTTTGGTGGGTTGTTGAGGTTTCTTTTTCAATAAATTGACTGCATTTGACCTTTGACTCAGGAGGACCTTATGGTTTTCTATTACTGAAGAAATAAGTTCCCATAATGACAGCGCTATCAGAGGTGAGATGCGTAAAAGAAGCTGTTATGTAATGAAACATGAAGAGACACACATGAAGTATTAAAAACTTGACTGGGCAAGTCAGCCTGTGTCAATGGTAATTGTTACAGAACATCTACCATAGCAGGAGCTGTGCCCAGTCTATGATACCCTGACTGCATGCTAGGTATTTAGTCAGATTGGTGAAGTGGAGCCCTTTTTCACTGACCTGTTATAATGATATGAAGTGTTAAATGTATTTGTAGATAAGATGTCTATTTGCTCTGTCCAGACAGCAAACTGTTATTGATTGATTCCTGCTTTTGCTTTCCCAAAGTATTTTTAGTGATTTTTTATGAACGCTTGTATTAATTGTATACCCTCAAATTTCAGCCCTTGTGCTTTTTTGTTCTTCTAATAATGGTATAAAAACTTAGGCATTAACAATGGTGGGAAATTGCAGAAATCACAACTGTTTCTTCACATTTAAATGCGGTTAAGTAACTTTTTCATGGTCTTTTAATTCATAGGAAGTTACGTCTATATGGAAGCAGACCATAGAAAGTTCACTTCATTCTTAACTGTATTTGCTTTGTATTCATGCCTGTCATCTCCTAAAGTGATGATGCTTCCATTTCTGAGGTTG
>NW_010549566.1:0-40185 GCF_000687285.1 Phaethon lepturus | reverse complement strand
GAGTGGAAAGCCTTGCAGAGACATCTGCCATTTACTAGATTGCTGATTCTGGTTTAAAGCTCTTAACATGAGTCTTTGATCACATTATACGTTAGAAAAAGAACTTACAAAAGACAAGTGCATAAGAATGAGTGTCACAGTTCATTGTTAAAATTAGCATAGGTTAATTCTGGAATCAACTTAGCTTTAAAAAGTAACTTTGCATTTACCACTTCCTTGGTCTCTGTGTTAGTGGTTTATATCATTATCAGCTTGTTAACAAGTTGTTGGGGGTTTTTTTTGTTTTCTTTTTTTTTTATGATGAGACAGGAGAATTTTAGAATTGCTTGTACCATAAATCCTTGTGTTTTCAAAATCCTGGTTTCTATTTTAAAATGTATTAAACTCCACAATTTGTTTTGGATTCTACTTAAACTTTTTTACCATACTAACACAAAAGAAAATAATTATCAAGATTATCCTCATAGCATCCCTCTGAGACAGAGAAATACTAGCTTAATTACATAGCCAAGGAACTATAACATCAGATGTATTGAGTGGCATGCATAGGTCACACAGGAAGCCTGTGGTTGGGCTGAGGATTGAAATAAGGTCTCTTGAGTCTCAGTCTAGTTGCATCTTTTGTTTACAGCTATACATGAAACCACTTGTTATTTTAACTCTCATTTAGTGATTATGATAGTCTGGGATTCTTTCAAAGTAAATAAAATGTTCTATAAAGCTTTAAAGTAATCCCTAATCTTCATTGAAAATGAAACCCAGACCTAAGCTGCATTTTTCTGCTAAAATTTTTTTCTTAAATTCTTTTACAAAATTTTTTTAAATTAAAAAAAAGTCTTTTTTTGCCTTTGTGTCTATAAACTTCCTCCTTTAGCTGAGACAGGAGGTGAAAGAAGAAACTGCAATATCTTCAACCTTACAGAACTCAGGACTAGCAGGAAATCTCACAGGAAATTCTTGCAAGAATTTTCAACCATGAGCCTTTTTAGTCAGGTATGAGAGGAACGAGATGCACAAGAGGTGAGATTATGATCCCATGAAGCTTGGGGGATGGGAGTGTCCATTTTTAGCTCAAAGAAACTTGATAGGGTTTGGATGTCAGCCCTGCCGCAACCACCCTACCTTAATGAGAAAGTAAGGGAAGCAAATGACCAGCAGTACAAAAGCCCACTAACCAAATTTCTCTGCCCTCCACAGACAATTTTTATGTAGCCTTCTGCATTGCTTCAGCCGCTTTTTATAAAGTAGTTCCACAGTTTTTGCAGTGTCCTCAGTCTTAACATGGATGACTAAGACATATGTCTTCAGCTTGGTTGAAAAACATCACATATTTAGGCAAAAACCAAAAAGTTTCCTCAAATCAACATGTCATCACAGTGTGCATCTCCGAGTTTTTAAGCTCCATGCAAAGAAATAAAGGTTGCAGATAATCCCGCCTTTATATTTTGTATAAAATCTAGGAAAACATACTGCAAAAGGCACAATTTCCATTTGTTCTATTAACATTTACTCTATAGCTTATTTGCTTTGACACCAAACAGATCTAATTCTGCTGTCAGAGGGAAGTATTTTTTTCTTCCTTTTGCTTGTTTCCAGGTATTTTACTTTTCCCAGTCTTCAATAATTACTACATCATCTGTATTTTCTGAAGTATTTCACAAAATACAGTAAGGGTAAAGAATAGGTCTGTGTTGAATTCTTCACTCTCCAGCTTTAGGAAACAATTAGTTAGAGTAACTTCTGGAATATTGTTGTCTTGTTTAATATTAAATGTCTGGTAAAGAGGGTGCAGAGGATGAAAATGGATTCCAGACCCCCATAGTTATGAAACTATTAAGTGTCTTGTTTCCCTAGATGAAACAAATTATTGCATCCAAAGCAGCTCATGAATTTAAATTATTTATTATTTATCTATCATTGGAGACACCCCTTCATGTTATAATTTAAAGTTTGATAAAGTCTATTTGAAGTATCAGTCAATATTGCAAATATTCTAATATATTTAAAGTGTGTATTCTATAAAATCTAGGTTAAAAGGTGTTGCATTCTAGGAAGGAATTTGTAAATGTTTTTCTAAACCTTTTTTAAAATTACTTGATCATGCCCTCTGATGTTTGCCTTCAAGCTTTGAATCCTCCAGCAAACATGTTTACTTGTAAGAACATTGACTGAAAGCACAAGCTGTAAGCACATACTGCTGGCTGCTTACAGAATGTGAATTATGAATGTGTTACAAGCAGTTCTACTAAACACTGAATTTAATATAAAAGGAAAGAGATTAAGGAAAAAGTCTCACGCACCAAGGACAAATTAGTACATCATTATTTGCTGCTCATGTTTTTAAATTACAGATAGTCACATTGAACTCGCTGTTCACCTGTACCTATGCTCAGTACTTAAGCTCAGTATGATTTTGTTCAGTGTAGGAAGTTTACTCAGTTCTGTTTTAAGCTGCTTATTTGCAATTTGCCAACCACGTAAGAGATGTGTAAGAAAAAAATTATATACAGCTTATGTGACTATATCTGCAAATGTTTAATAATTTCCTCTGTAGTTATGATAAACACCATTTTAGTAAACATGTTACAATGTGTATGGGAATAAACCTTTTTCTTAAAATACTCCATGTCAAAAAAGAGACCAAAAAACCCAACAGAATTGCTATAAATATGGCTGAATTATAATCCTGAACAAAAATTTGTGGTTTTACAATAATTTCTGATTTCCACAGCATTTCAATTTGCATGGTTTTGTTGGGTTTTTTGCTATTTATTCGTTGGTTTTGTTGGCTATTTATTTCTTTAAAACATTTCAAGACAGATTGTTTGTGTATAGCCTAGAAAGACAAAGAATGTTGTTACTGGTATTTTTTGATTCTTCTGGTACTAGAAAGCCATAGACTTCATCTTTTAAGTCTTCTGAAAAGTGTAATATAAGGTAGGATATTATCTGCCCTTTTAAATCTCACCCCCCCCAGTTGTGAACCTTAGTTGAAAGAATCCATCTTCAGACTGGAGCATTAAGAACAAGTAAATCTGTTTGCCTCACTGAAGGCAAACAAGGGTGAAATGATTTAATGTCAGGTAATACAACACCATGAAGGCGTCTCGTAGAAGTTCCTGTGCATATGCCTCGTTTCTTATGATAATAATGGTTTGTGGTAACATGCTCTAATGCAAGTTCCCACACAATTTTATAATTGTTACAAAACTAATATGGGTTAGACTGTGCTGCAAAAAAAGACTTCATAAAAACAGCCATCCAAGGGAAATCTATACTTGCTGCATTTTTCTATAATTCCTCAATGTATGGGCAAGGATAAGGTGGTTATAAAGAGCTTTAGCCAGTGTTTCAAATGCTGGAGTAGTATAGAAAATTTGCTTGAGAGTATGACTGTAGAATAAATGCAAGTAGAAGATAATACCGTTAATTGTTTCAATAAGAGGTATTACTTTTCCTTTAAATTCCATTCTAGTAGTCAGTAAACAAATTACCATTCCCAAAATCTTTTTCTTCTCCTGCCATATTAGACTATGTGGAAGGAAGTCTCATCATATGTCTGCAATCGGTACAGCTCTTCACCATGTTTCTGCTGCACAAGAAGGGTTGGGGAGAGTGGCAGCATTGGCTTAGTTTGAGTTTTGGCACCAGCACCAGCTTTTCCTTCGATCCTAAATCATAGGTTCTAATATAGGGAAAAGTTTTGGTAAAACTTCAATTAAATATTTGCTTCCTCCTGTGTCAAGAAGTTCTCTGAAAAAATATATTTATATTTGGAACTGTACAAGTGAGGGGTCTAATCCATGCATATATTTAGACTGAATTATTGAACGAATTTAGTGGTTTAAACTTTTTAGTATAGATGCTTTCTAGCATCTCAAACATCACACATGTAGACTTTCTTTGTCAGACTTTTCTTAAATATGTCCTGGAGTACAAAAACAAGAGAGTGTGTTCAGAGCAGAAGGCAAAAGAAAGGTTGGTCGCACAGCATTTTTTGGCTTTATTCTTTGTGTTGTCTACACTACCACTCAGTCTCTTAATCTGAGGTTTTTTCCTCTACATCCTAAGCTCTTAAAAATGCAATGCTTGCATTCAGATTTAAAATGTTATACTCAACATTACAGTGAACAAATTAAAAGATATATTCAGAGCCAAAGGCTCGATAGATTTGTCTTTAGAGTACTCAGAGGACTTCTAACAGCAATAGATCCAATTCTTGTTGTTTACTCCTCACTTCCAGGAAATCAGTATTAAAAAAAAAGGTATATTTTTATCTTGTTAAAACTGTAAGTAACTTAAAAAGTAATACTAGGTGTACTCTTCTACTACCTTTATCCACTAGGTGACAGTACAGCTCTTTTACCTTTTTTATTACTAGCCATAGGTGTTTTGTAAAAAAAGTAGTTCTGTACAAACTTCTAAGAACGTGTTTTTTCCAACTGAAAAGTATGTGCTGTGCGTGATCTTTCTAATGAGAAAAAAATTTATATGCTAAGGAAATTTTTCTCAGTATACTTCCTTTAGTTAATGCAAATAAAATTCCTTATCATTGAGCAAAGTTGTTTTTAACTGTGAAAGATAATAAAGTGGCTTAACTGTGGTCTGATAAAATGCTATGGAAAAGCGAATCCTGGAAATAACTGGGAAAAAAAGCAATTTTCAACCCCAAGGTAAGATATGCAGAAAAATTATACTTTTGCTTGTAGTATCAGTCTTTAAGAAAAGAACTTAAATTAGTAAAGCTTTCTTTTAAACAAATAATAGATTGTGTGGTGTAGTTAACCCTTGTTTATATGACTTCTTACAGTTATTTAGTCAGAGATAAATTACTCACTTTCAGTACTGTATTTTATAATGCAGTTTTCTTTAATTCAGCACTTAGTAACTGCTTACTTTCTGCAAATGATTGAGAAGCCCAAACACTGGAAAGAAAGCAAAACATAGTTTATAGAACTGAATTTCTATGCAAAATTGTGTGCATTTTGAAAACTGATCCTGCTAACATTCATTTCACTGCTGCTCTATACTTGAGTAAAGTATGTCTAAGTGTCTGTAGATTAATTCCCTCAGCCACTGCCCTGTATGAGATTAAATTTACTGTAAAAATTACCTTCACTGCATACATATATATCATTAAATTATATTGTTAATTAAAATAATCATTTGTCAGGTATAGAGACTTTAAATATTTCTGAAAGCCAAGTGAAAGTATTAAAAACCCAAGAGTGCCACATTTAGTGCTTATAATAAACATTTTTTAATACACTTGATAATGGTACGTGGTTTTGATGACATAATTTTATGTTACACTGTCACTTTGCTTATTCTTTACTGCTTGTATAATTGCCTGTTCGTACTAAATTGTCCTGATTCTTAATAAAGGAAAGGACTTTGTTACATAGAAGAACTATTTGCTTTTATCATTCTACTGCTGCATTGTGAGAATAAGTCTTTAAAAACAATACCTAAATGTATACAGTAGGCAAGTTAAATAAACAAAATTAATATTGCATATTAGTAATAAAACATGTTAGTCAATAAGTAAAATGAAATCACTTTACTGATTTGATGGGTTGTCTCACGAAGTACCTTCAACATGAAAACTATAGAAAGGTCGATTTTGAATATTTAAGAAAAAACAGACTTATAATAACTTACTCATAAAATGTCATTCCTGTAAAAAAAACTTAGCATGATTTACAGTACCGATTGCTAGATGAAATTTTGACAAGATTTATGCTCTGGTTACTAACCTTCTTGCCCCAAATGGTGCAAGTCTGAATAGAATTTGGCCCATTTATGTTTAATGGCTGAGGACCATGTAAGGCTTACATGTTCAAAATTTATGATAGAGCATTACAAAGGATTGCTTTGTACATTGACTTAGGATCTCTAGCAACATTAAAGGCTGGTTTATTTCAGCGCTTCTAGTAAAATGCTGTAGTTTACCTTTGAGACATCATTTTATATACATGTTGTATATAACTCTTATTTGTTTTCTTATTACAACATGGAGTATAAATGAGTATTTAATTTTAAAGAAAGAGTTTCTCCCCAAGTTTCATCACTTTGGTGTTTCTTCTTAGGCAGTAAAAATCAAATACATTTTACTACCTAGTTAACCACATGTCCATTATAATAATTTTTCATATTTCTTTTAAGCATACATCAAAATAATACATCCTCTGGCTGTACTACATAAGAAGCACTTCTGCACCTTTCAGTTTAATTATAAAACAGTTAAATAAAAAATCCTGCGTACATGATTATAAGCAATTGTACAGCTAATAGATGCTAATGTTAAGCAGAAAATTCCTGAGTTTTTAATGGAGAGGCGAGAAGAGAATACAAACAAAATGTACTTAAAAAATCACTGTGTTTTTCTACAATTAATTTAGGAATCAGAGTGGCAGCTCCATCATAACTTTGTAAGTTGAGAATGTGTAACTTCCACAATAAACTTCTATTTTGGGGTGTTTATGATGGAACTCAGTCATTTAAAAATAAACTAGAAAAAATTTGATGTCTTTTTGGCAGTGATTTTTTAAAATATGTATTTGAAAAAATAGTTCTGCTTTCTTAAGGTGTTCATAAAGAGAAGTTACTTGTTTTCAGACACATTTTTGTAAACTTGTAAACCAAAGAATGTTTTACAAGATGGAATTTTAGAAACCGGTAGTTCTTAAAAGGAGAAATTGATCTCTCTGCTTTTCCCAAAGCAAACTTTTCTGAGCCATGTCATGCCATTAGTTTCAAAGCAGAATAGAAGTAACTAGAAATTTCTTTCTAAGGGAGTCTGCTACAATATGGCTTTGTGTACCAACACCCTTGGCCTGTTTCCTTCCTCATATGACACTAATGACTTTCAGTTAAGTTGTTTGTGATTTATAAGAGCGCAAGAGAAACATCAGATGGGTCATGCTTTTAGCAGCTCCTTCTACAAAATAGGATGTGAAACAATAGCTTTGCTACTCAGGTTTTGTCCTCTCTATTACATATTGCGCAGGACATGATTGATTCTGAACTTGTTGATACCTATAAAAGCAAGGCTTTTTTGTCAACTTTAGCAGGTGTTGAGTCAAGCCCTTTTTTCTGATCCTGCAAGGATTTATGTGTATGGTGCTGTATATCCAATAACTTCACATAAGGAAAGTCATTGCTGATTTGGGGACCCTGAGTTTTAGCATTATTTGTATATTTACTTACTACAGTTGTGGTTCCATTATAAGTAATAGTTGCATCATTCACAATCAAGATTTAAAAGCTATTTTTAATTATTTGCAGTTTTTAGTGTTTATTCATTCTTGCAAAAACATGTCTGGATGAATTTGGAAATGTACAAAAGGCAAATTTCTTAGCACAAGAAAGGATATGGATAGATGGAGGCTGAGGGATGAAAAGTATCATGGGGGTATAAAAAAATGAAATATTAAGATTAACACAAAATGTAGTAGGTGAAAGGATACAGATGACTTTACAGTTTTTTCAGCTGCAACACTTACCTCTCCTATTGTTAGAATGGCTGAGAACCTCACAGTATTGAATGCGTTTATCCTCCTTGCATCACTGGGAGGACCAGAAATACTGTTGGCCGTGTTTTGCAGCAGAATGCTGGCGCACAGAATCTACGTGCAAAGTTATCTGCATTATTTGAGAGATTTCCAAGATGCATGAGCCTCTGCTCTATACGGAAGCCATTGCACCGTCATCCCTTAGCTGAATAGCTTTTCCTTACTAACAGGTAATATTATGGTACTGCAATCTTTTCTGCAGCACAGGCAAAACGACAAGACTTTTTGTCTCATTTTAAGTATCAAAAATTAACATAAAAGTGACATTTATTTTTCTTAGTCTCATTTGAGGTAATTTATAAAAGTACATTAGCTGAACAACTCTTCAGTCCTTTCTTATTTATGCCTTGAGATACTTTGTACTTCCTGAGTGCCTTCCTAATACCATCCTGTCATCTTGCTAGCTTTTACCCGTGTGCTCTTACAGCTGGGCAAAGGCTGCATGAGCTGTGGCTAGTTTGGTGCAATGACTATATAAATAGACTAGTAAATAACACCTGCAACTAGATATGTGGCTGTTGCCAAACACAATTCCTAATCATGTTTTTATCAAAAGCTCATAAGACTATTGGACTAGCTTGAATTCCCAGCAGCTGATTTTAAAAAAAATAGCAGAATCCTCTATCTTTAGTATATCTATCCCTCTGCTAAATTTATTTCAAATTGGCCAATGAGTTTGGGGTGTTCAGAATAACTGAGACTGGAAGGAATCTCTGGAGATTGTCTAGTCCAATCTCATGCTTAAAGCAGGGTCATCTAGAATAGATTGTGTAGGGCCATGCCCAATTACATTTTTAATATCTCCAAGGCTGGTGACTCCACAACCTCTCTGGGCAACCTGTTCAGTTACACCCTTACAGAATACTCTTGTGTTGAAACAGAAGTTTCTGTATTTCAATTTTTTTCACCTTGCTTCTTGTCCTGTCAGCTGGGCACCATCTGCCCCATGGGGTATTTATACACATTAATAAGATCCCCCTGAGCCTTCTCTTCTCCAAGCTAAACAGTGACAGCTCTTTCAGCCTCTTCTTGTATATACATCAGAAGCTCCAGTGCCTTAATAACCCTTGGGGCCCTTTGTTGCACTCGCTCCAGTTTGTCCATCTCTCTCCTGTACTGTTCACGTACAAGACTGTACATGTGTTGGGTACTGATGAATGTATGTAAGCTTTGCTTAGTAAGCAGTAGGGGTAATTATTGTTTTTGTACATCAATCCAAAAACGATCGGGCAATTTGACTTAGACATATATTTGATTTGATTTTTTTTATCTGTTCATAAAACATTAAAATGCGTAGAAGCTAGAGGAAGGAATAAAGCCAATGCTGTAAGCAGAATGCTTCACTGGTTATGCAAAGGAACAGCATCTTTTCTGTCACTAATAGCACTACTCATTGTTGAGGGTATATGAATTTGGATAAAGGAATTGACTGTGTTGAAGAAAAGTAATCTTGCGATCCCTTCCCCTGATTGTACCTTAATTTTTAATGAGGCTTGTGCGGTCTGCGGACTTGCCTTTCACACAGAAGTGCCACGACCATGTGGCATTTTGAACTTTCTGAATGTATAACTTAACTGTGTTTGTGAATGCAAAAATAGAACAATATAAGTAATACATATGACTACATGAACTATAGTTATAATTTTGAGTACATATTATATACATAAAACTATAAATAATATATACTTATATATATGATAAATCTTTAAAAATGTTTAAATCTTCCCGTTTTGATTCCATTGTGCTCTCAGGTGTAACTTGTTTTCAAAGATACCACCTTATTCCTTAGCTATGTACTGTGCCATTCTGGCAATTGTTCTGTAACATGGATGTAACATTCTTTTTACTGATTTGAATAGTTTAGATTTGAAGGGCCAATGTAATGCCTATGAATTGTGCCCATTTTTAAATTTTTATCTTGTAGTATACAGTTACATACACTTGCATCTTATCAAATTTGATTTTTTGCGTCGGTATTTGTGTTCCACCTTTGAGTTACCTGTCACTTGGTTAAAGAAACATGGTGTATTCAACTTCAGAAGCGACAAATAGGGGAAAAGCATAGAGAACAGGCATAGCAAAGTCAGGCAGACATATGGGAAGGAGAACAATTCTAAGAAGAAAGTTGCCTGTGAGGATTTCTCCAGTTTTCTCTAATTCCATAAATATTTTAATTTTCAAATTTTACAGTGTTCACCAAGTGGTGTTGCTAAACAACCTCTGAATCTACAACTGCTGCTTGGCTATCATTTATTTCAATATGTGCTGCAACTTGTTTATGGAATAACATTTTTGCCAACTACAGTAATCATAGTGAACTATGCCCAAATGGCATTTTATTATAAACTCCTCTCAGAAATAGAAATTACTTTAAAAAAAAAAGTGTGTCCTATAAGATACTTGTGTGTCAGATTCTTGCTACTCATAATACCCTTTGATATTCAAATGGGCTGAAGAATTTGACTGAAAGCTGAAGAATTCTCTTCAGTCAGAAACATTTTTAGTTAACCTGCAATTAATGACCTAAATTAAAAAGCATAATTCTGAACTCTAATATTTAGCTAATTTAATTGAAGAAAAAACAGGTACTAATATCTAATTAATTACTGCTTCTCTAATTTAAAAGTGGAAATAGGAAAGAAATTATTTTAAAACAATATATAAACATGTGTATGTACATATTCATATGTCTTTTAGATTATTTTTATAGCATATCAAATTACTTCCTCACCCAGATAGATTACAGCATTTTCCTGAAAACTTTTTATTCATTTGTTTTCTGGATATGCACATAAACTTAAAGGACCAGGACTTAGAAAAACTGAGCACCTGGATTTGCATCGGATTTTCAGGAGATCAGTGCCTGAGAGTATGCACAGCTGTAGATCACCAAATGAGGGTTGCTTTCTTCTAATCTGCTTTGTCCCTATCTTCTTGAGTAATATAAGCAATTAGCACACAGCAAATGGATTTAAAAACTTTAAGTGATAATACTGAGTACCAGTAAAAGTTTAAAGAGTACCTGCCATTAAAGGACTCAGAAACAGTAAGAAAGAAAACATCAGGCAAGACAGACTTAGGGCAGTAGTCAGTGGAGAATTGATAGAAAAGTTTTCAGTAGAAAAGCATTTTACACTGTTTAGTTCCTTTACAAATCCCAGTGAGGTAATTATTCATTAAATCAAAGCTTCAGTTTCCCTCCCACCCCACTTTTCAGGCAGTTCATGAGCAGTAGCAAAAAAATTATTTGATGAAGGATCATGGGAGATGGAGAATGTCTGTGGTTCAATTTGGTAAAGCGGATGTAGATTAACTTGTGGCATACAGGATCATCTAGTGTTGATTCCCATTGATTTGGCTGATTTTTCAATCATGATTCCATGGGTTGGGAATTGAGAAGATGCAGAACACTGATACTGGTGAAGCTCATGCAGATAAAAACTTAGGAGCAAAAAGTTATTGGGATTTTGTAAAGCTAAAATTACAGGTGATCCATGATTCCTTAACTAGATCAAAACTTTCACATAGTAGTGTTTGAAGTGCTTTAGCTAATTATTTGAATGAAAGTAATTCTCATGTTCAGCTTCCCCACACAGTCTAATAATTTAGTTGGGCAGTTAGTGAATAGTTCTTACATAAATATGTGGAAACTAAGTAAACAGTGTATGTTTTGCTACTTTTACAGATACATGATGCTGTTCCCTGTTCAGGATTCCCCCAGTTTGCCTCAGAGTTCATTTTGATCCATTCAGATGTTGGAGGAAAATTTGTGGTTTTGTCTGCACAAAGGGACTCTCTTACTGTGTTACTACTCAGTTTCTTCTTGAGAGACATGAGTGCTACCTAGCATTTGTCAGAGCTACAATTTTTGTCCAGCGGTATATGCAGGGCTCAATTTAAAAAGCTTGTTCTTCGTGCATTTATTTTTTACATTTCTAGATAAGTTTAATGGATCTGTTCCATTAAAAATATGGCTACAGAACGTCTACACATTAGGGAGATTTCATATGGCTCTTGTTGCACCTGAAAAAATAGTTTCATTTTCAGCACTAAATAGAGAGAGAACAGCATCAACGTTCATGGTTTTACATTTTAACGTACCAGGTGAGAGCGCTACTCTTCAGAATGGTTGTCATGCTAGTTTCAAAAAATACAAAAACATGTGGGCTTTCTAGAGTTGAACAGTCCATGCTGGCTGAGTGCCAGTATAAGTAAAATGTGTAGAAATGTAACAGCCCAGAGCAAGCTAATAAATGATAGTGTCACATGAGTTTAGAAACGAGATCTTCAGGGAACAACAAGAATCTGCATGTCTTAAATATATATTGGTGCTTTTAGAGAATATGAAAAGTATTTTCTAATGTGCTTAAGGAAAAAAAGTGCTTTCAAATGAAAACAAATATGATTTAAGTTAAAAGAAAACAGTAAGGCATAAGATGTAAAATTAGAAAATACTGTTTATTCAGCAGTAACAACATTAGTAAATCAAAGCGTCTGAGTTATTATGATTCCTACTGCTAGGCTGTGCGTATATAGATACAGTCTGATTAATCGTTCACAAAAATGGAAAGATAGAACAGGTAGATGGCAGTGATAAATTAAGATGTAAAGAAAGGGAATAGAATAAGCAGTTATAATGTGGTGATGGTGCCATGTGTGCAATGTTTGAGTACAGCTGTAGCCATCTGAATTCTGCAGTCGTCATGGGTTAAACTGTTGTACTTAAGTTTTACACTTTCGGTTGCCATTGTATAACATATGCCTTGCCAGATTCCTTGGATATCTGCTGATGTGATTTCATCTGATGTTCACTCAGGAGAATTGTTTTGATTAATGTTCTCTGCATTATTTCTCATTAATATTCTCTACATGATTATGTTCTCTGCACACATCTGTTATATAGTACAGATTCACCATTGATCTACAGAGATGCAAATCTTATCAGCTGGACTTTGATTCTGAAACATGATGATGCCTGTGGCAAATAATATTCAAAAACTATCAAATGAGAAAATGTCCTGATGGTTTAGTTTGCAAGAGGGAAGAAAAAAAAAAAAATCTATGTAGTTGTGATAGCACTTGAGAATATTAAACGCTGGAAAAGACACTGTACTTGTTAGAAGAAAGGTTGCTGTTCCTAACACTTTAAACTTTTTTACTCCTTCAAAACTCATTATTTTTAAAGTGATAGTAAAGGCTTGTTTTTCTAAAAAGGAATACTTTAATACCAAGTTAAGCGGATGAATGCTATATTTTAAACCGAACTGTAATAGTTCAGAAAGCTGTTTCACGTTCCTCAGAACAATTTTCCATTTCACAAAACCCTCCTATTTTTTCCCTGCCACTTCAATCAGAAATGGGGTGCTTTCCAGTACAGACTTGTACAATGATTATAAATAGTCAGGTGCAGAGGCACCAGCTGTTATTATTGAGGAAAACAGTGAAGTTTTCTTCGTTGAGTCTCATGGTAGGAAGCCAAATAAAAGTTGCAATCTAACCATTTATAAATTAATGACCCTGCAACATATACACAGTGTTTATTCATGCACCTATGCATATACCATAAAAATGGTGGTAATTAGCTACACAGATGATACTCTCTCCAGCCTAAGTATCAAGTTTCCGTGCTCTCCTGCAACTCAGTAGTGCAGGACTGCTTTCTCACAGACTTTCCTACTGGAATGATTCCAGAGTGCAGGGCTCCTGGAGGTGGTCTTCTTCTTCTAAAGGACTTTTATGTTTTCTGCAAGAATAAATTCTCAGAATTAACTCTCAATGAACAGACTAATTTTATACTAATAGGCTATCCAAGATGGGAATGTGTAATATACAAATTAAATATGTTGTTACAGTATCTGCAGCATTAAGTTCCAAGTGTGCAATGTAAGGAATATCGAAACAATTAGATATTAGAAACTGAGTGTTCTCTCTGGCTGCTAATGCCAAGGTTTTCAACTAGCATTTCCAGGTTTTTCAAGTCTCATGGGATTTTCATGTCTTTTTTAACTTGATGTTTCTCTTTACCTGGATCTGTCATGCCAGATACAGACAAAAATGGAGGCTGAGGAATGCTGAATGTAGATTGTATACCCTGAAAAGAGGAATTTGGGAACTAAAGCCAAAGGGGACTCATAGCTTTAAATTATGTGTATGCCCTAATTAAAATGTAAGATTTGCTCTGTTATAATGAGGCTGTTAAAAGTGGGGTATTTTTAAGTGAGTTATGATACTAAGGTTGATAAAAGTAGAAGAGCCTATGTATCCAAAAATTATATGAATTACATTTCACTAAATGACCCTTCAGTTGCTTTTAAAAGGTACTTTAAATAATATCTAACTTTTAGAACCAAAATCACATACAAAATAAGAATAGTAACAAACACTATTAAAGGCCTGATTTCATTTAAGCAAGTAAGAGTAAGACTATTCCCACTAACAGGATTGTGACTGATCTTAAAGTAATTTACATAATCCTTGTCTAAGTCTTTGGTCTCACAGTTTTTACATTAATTAATCATTCTATAATGAGATGACTTGCTCCGTAGGCAAGGGGATGGCACTGGATGTTATATACCTTGACTTTAGTAAGGCGTTTAACACAATCTCCTCTAGACTCGTTACCACCATATCGTTGAGATATGAGCCAGATAAGTGGTCAATAAGGTAGGTGGAAAATTAGCTGGACCTTTGGTCTTGAGGACTTGTGATCAGTGATGCAAAGTCCAACGGACAGCCAGTAACCAGTGGTGTCTCTTGGGGATCAATACTGGAAGCAGCAGTGTTAAAACTGGATGATGGGATGGAGGCCGTTCTCAACAAGTTTGTGGATAGCACCAAACAGGGTGGAGTGGACCAGGGTTTTCTAATGTTGGCCTAAATGACTTGTGGAAGTCCTTTCCAAACTAAATTATGTTATGATTTCATGCATAACAAAAATAACTGGTGTAGTGGTGTAAAAAGCACATGTTCAAGAAAAGAGCATAACAACGTAAAACTGTATCGCTAATAGTTGTCATCAGTAGTTGCAGTAAGAATGCTCTGTGTTAGAGACTAAATTCTCAGTGTTGCAGGGTCACATCTGTGCTCAAGGACAGGCAATGAACAAATGTCTGTTTGAGTTACGGTGATTTCTAAGGCTGCTGCCCTGACACTGTCTTCACCAGTAGAAAGCTCCCCGTTTCTACATAGCTGCATGTGAAGTGGGCACTGGGAATCTATTTAGGCTAAGTGTTAGTGTTTGCCTCGATTCACTATATTCAGCTTTACGTGTGGCTTTCGAACAAATCTGCAGCATTGATTTCTGCATAAGACCTTCTGTGTAATTTCATATATAAACCCTACCTAATGTTACTGAATTCAGTTTTCTTCGTTCCAGAGTTTTCCCATGCCTTCCTCGTATTACAACCTCTTACTGAGATAAATTAGCTTTTCCTTCCCCCTTTCCATGTAAAGGGTGTCCAGCCTTTGGACTTCCAAATCTACATATTGCCAACACCATATGTGGTTGAGTGCCAGAAGGTGCAGAGAACAGTGTAAACAAGGAACACTGAGAAAATTTCAGAAATAGAAGATAACAGTGGCTTCCTGACACAGCAAAACTCCATTACATTATGGAACTAGGCTCTAATCAGACATTAGTATCACACAGGAGCCCATCCTGAATCTATGGTGCTGTCCTACTGCGACTGGTGTGATGTAACACCTGTAGACGAGCTACACAGTAGCTCAAAAGCCAGATGGCCTCTTCTTTTTCATTGGTATCGCATCAAAACTGATCAGAGAATTGGGTCTAAAGCAGACCAGGGTATGTTCTCTAGTAGTTTGGGAAAATAAATGTATTTTCTTTGTTCTACAAAAAAAGCTTTTCCCTACATTTTCAGTGAACCAAAGCTGGCTGCTTTGCTGCCAGTTCACCAAGCACTCTCAAACCCTGACAAGGAAGAGGGGTCCAAACCAGAGGACAAGACAAAAATCTGGTTTTAAGTAAGAATGTATGTAATGCAGGTGTTTTGGGGCCTCAGCACTAATTGCTTAATCTTGTCACTCATTTCTGTTGTGCTTAATTAATTGCAAATGTAGATATAACAAGGAAGCAAAAAGGAATTAAATGGATTAGTTGAATCTTTTAGTTAATCCTCTAATAATAATGTAAAATGCAAATGCTGCATCTTTAGGAATTTTGTGGGAAATTTTTGCTGCTTTGATGTCATAGTGTAGAAGAAGCATATATCATCATTTGCCTCCTGTAAATACTCAAGCTGGTTCTGATCCTCATAGGGTGGATTTTGCAGGTTTACCTGTTCCTAACTTTCATAGCTTGAGAAGATGACAGTATCTGAACTTGCTAGTACACAGGAACTCTAATTTTCCTGGGTTTTTTTAATGATTATATGAAGAGGATGGATTGTACTGTCTAGGTCAAGAAGATGTGGAAAAAAGAGGGATTTGGACAATGAAGGATAGACTTTGCAGTGCAGGTTTCAGGATATCCACTGTTTAGATTGCATGAACTTGGATCTGTAGAATACTTTTCAGATGCTGATTGCAGTACGTGGGTCTGATACACATATTTTTGCAGGGAAACAATGGACATGACTAAAGGATATAAAGCTTCCCTGTTAGCATCAACAGGAGCGTGGCCCACTACACCATGGCAGAGGCATTCTCTACAGGTGATGAAGTCCCTCTAAAAATACCATAGCTACATTGAGATGTAGTTATCCTTTTTTACTTGACATGTAACTGACCACCTGTCAGTGATTAGAGTTTGCATTAAAGAAATAAACAAGAGGATTATAGAATCCTCACTTGTTTTGTGGATTCATTTTGTTCTGAAAAAAAGATTTTCATTTTATAAAACTTAGTGGAGGAAATGCATCTTCTGTCAGAAAAGATCCTTAGGAATTCATAATTACTTTCAGCACACCAGAACAAGGGCATTTGCTCCCTGAGCAATAAAAATCAGATATTTTCTCAAATGAAGAAGTTGAAAATATCTATCAATACAGTCAGTGGTGGTAAGTCCTTATACTCCCATTGGAAAAGTATTCCTTCTTAACTGGTGGTATTTATGTTTTTAAGACATTTGTCTCTTGGCAAGTTCAGTGTTGCCAGCCTTTGTGCTTCTGTTGGAATATTATTGTTCTATCTTTGTGTTAAATACAGCTACACCTTTTCCCCTTCTTTTTCTTCTTTGGTGTTTTTTTTCTTAATGCTGGAAAGCTGCTGATGTAATTAAGTTTTGGAAAGAAGAGAGGGTGTGGGTGCCTGAAAGAGTTAGACAGGTTAATTCTAGACATGGCTTTGCATGTTGACATTTCCCAGTTAACACACAGCTTCGTAGTAGGTTTCTCTTGAAACTCTGCCATGATATACTGCCAGCAAATGGGAGTGGTGAAAAATACGGGGAAGACCAGTGACGGCTAAAATAACACAAAATAGTGGTGCTGTCATCACCTGTTGCTACAACATAGAATTCAACAAAAAATACATGCAGAAGACGACCCTAAAATATTTGACAACGTTGTGTATACAGGTTCAAGAAAATATTTTATCTTTTTTTATGCTATCCACAGATACTTGATAATAGGTTGTGTTTTAGTAGCCTTGGCACCAATATTCTAATTCCTTACTGGTATACATTAGCAGACTTCTCTGAAATGCTAGGAAACTGCTTCCATTTTAATAAGCAGGGAGTTGTGTCCTGAATATCTTGTCATACAAAGCAGTTGTTCTAGGCCTCATCTTGTAAGTGGGATTAATATTGGTACTGTAATCCTACAGTAAATGTCATGTCACTAATGTTGGTGGGACATTGGAGAAGAAAAAGAAAGATGCATATAATTTTAGATTTCTTTGCAGAACTATGCCTACTGCCACACTACTTTGATACATGAATGTTGAATATATTCTTGAGATGAATCTGGAATTTGATCCTGTCTCCATCATAATAAAAAAAATGTTTACAAGCTTCAGTGGAAATTTTGGACAGCAACAAATCAAAGATGAGATTTTTTTTTTTGTATTGCAAAATTATTCAATTTCTAGTTACCCGGGTAAAGAGCTATGAAATTGATAAACGCTGCCTGCAAATAAGTACAAAATTTATAGTGAAAACCTGAATCTTAAAATAGCACTAGATCAACCTGATTTTAACAATAAGGTATTCTTTTGTCATAATGTGATGTTATAACTACTGGTACAGGCAAAAAAAAAAACCAACAAACAATCTATTTGAAAATCTCAGGAATATTCAAACACTGGATGAAAACTTAAACTTCTACAGCCTTAACATTTGAGGGGTTTTTTAATTAAGTTAAATATTTACTACAAGGAGCCACATTTGTGCAATAGCTAATTTTGGCTCTGTAAAAATGAACGTTTTCTGTTGTGAAACTGGTTTTGGTACAGTTATACTTGATGTTTTTGTAACTCTTTTTCCCAGTGGAAAAACCACATTAAATTTCATCTTCAATATTAAAGCTTAAGAGAAATGAAGAGAATGTAATTGGAGTCTAAAGTATAGTAATTGAAATGGGAAGAAACATTGTCTTAAATATGCTTTTAAGTAAATGGAGCCTGTTTTAAGAAAATTTTTCAGTAACATGGAATGGACTTATGACACTTGTGCAATAGTAGTTTACCTGTACTTCTGGATTGTATTATAAATATGTTTATACTAGGCAGGGAACTAAAGATAGTTTAGGTTTTCATAAATAATTTATAAAACTTTATCAGCCATGGAGCTGTTTCACAGCTGATGGAAAAGTCAAGGATTGTTTTGTTTACATTGCAGCAACTAGTGGAGAGGTTGGAAGAAAACTGTTCCAGCTATCTTGAACCACAACTTTTTCAGATAAATCATTCAAATACAGATTAACAAAGACAGTGCTAGAAAGTAGCTTTTAAAAAATAAAATAGACACAATTTGGTGTGCTAAGGTAAAGCAATTGTTCAAACATTCGTAGAAGCATAGAATGATTTGGGTTGGAAGAGACCTCAAAGATTATCTAGTTACAAGCCCCCTGCCATGGGCAGGGACACCTTCTACTAGACGAGGTTGCTCAAAGCCTCATCCAGCCTGACCTTTTACATTTCAAGGGATTGGGCATCCACAACTTCTCTGGGCAACCTGTTCCAGTGTCTTACCACCCTGATAGCGAAGAATTTCTTCCTTATCTAATCTAAATTTACCCTCTTTCAGTTTAAAGCCATTACCCCTTGTACTATCACTACATGCCCTTGTAAAAAGTCCCTCTTCAGCTTTCTTGTAGGGCCCCTTTAAGTGCTGGAAGGCTGCTATAAGGTCTCCCTGGAGCCTTCTCTTCTCCAGGCTGAACAATTCCAACTCACCCAGCCTGTCTTCATAGGAGAAGTGTTCCATCCCTCTGATCATCTTTGTGGCATACCCTTATGTTGGGGACTCCAGAGCTGGACGCAGTATTCCAAGTGGGGTCTTCTTGAGAGTGGAGTAGAGGGGCAAAATCACCTCCTTCAACCTGCTGGCCACACTACTTCTGATGCAGCTGAGGATACTGTTGGCTTTCTGGGCTGCAAGCAAACATTGCTGGGTCATGTTGAGCTTCTCATCAACCAAAACCCCCAAGTCCTTCTCAGGGCTGCTCTCAATCCATTCTACACCCAGCCAGTATTTGTGCTTGGGATTGCCCATGTACTGGACCTTGCACTTGGCCTTATTGAACTTCATGAGGTTTGCACAGGCCCACCTTAAACCTGTCAAGGTCCCTCTGTATGTCATCCCTTCCCTCCAGTGTGTTGACTGCACCACACAGCTTGGTGTCGTCAGCAAACTTGCTGAGGGTGTACTCAATCCATGGTCCATGTTGCCAACAAAGTTGTTAAACAGCGCTGATCCCAATACCAACCCCTGGGGAATGATACTTGTCACTAGTCTCCATTTGGACATCAAGCCATCGACTGCAACTTAGTGCAACCATCCAGCCAATTCCTTATGCCATCAAGTGGTCCAGCTGTCAAATCCATGTCTTTCCAATTCAGAGACAAGTATGTCATGCGGAACAGTGTCAAATGCTTTGCACAAGTGCAGGTAGATGATGTCTGTCACTCTTCCCTTATTTCATTATAAGCTAATTCTGAAATTTTTGCTTTTACTTGTGGTCAGTTGTCTCACTTTCCATGCAAGGGCCGTTTCCCCTGATAGCAAATTAGCTATTATTTTTGCCAATTTTCATGTATTTCCATGTACTACATGTGGGGTAGTATCACTGATTAGAAACGTAAGTTCATAGTCATAAGTAGTGTTTTACAGCATATACACTTTAATTTTGGCTGTGTTTTGTATAAAATTTTACTCATCAATTGTGAACAAAAGATGCAAACAGGAATTAATCTTTGATATTTCTGAAATGTTTCTGCTCCTACAAGCATGAAATTGAAGCCATTGAAATTTAGTGAGGAAAATGAGAGCTCACCCTAGGATAGCTGGCAACTTTGTGACTGAATGGTTCACCCCAGAGTAAGAGACTTCACAATACGTTTTTTGCAATTCTATTTTTTCATAGCATTGTTGAGTTCAACAGCTGTTCCAAAGCGGGCTGCTCTAAGGGTCTCAAACGCTAGTTGTTCGATGTCAGTTGTGTACATTTTTGACAATTTTATGTTTTTATTTAACTATTTAGTATATTTTTACCCAGAAGAATGATTTATGTTCATTGACTCAGAAGAAAAATAAGGTTTTACTCTACATTATATAAATTCTTTGTAAAGCTAATCTTTAGACAATCTTTTTCTTTCACTTTTTAAATACTTTCTGTACAGAATTCTAGGTTGAAATTTTTGGGTCCCGGGAGTGCCCCAGTCAAAGATTATGTATATTCAGTGTAATATGGAGTAATGCACAGGAAATTACCATTATCTACATTACACATTCTACCATGCCCATTTCTATTTGCTTTCTTCATCTGAGCTGGAACTGGTACTGCCATTCTATTTTCATACATCTAGATACTTCAACATGTGTTTATATTCATGGTACAAAAGATGGGAAAAAAACTATATCTCATTAATAACTATTCAATTATTCTTGACTTTAGGAAGTATGTGACTAAAGTAAGCATGGTGAATTGGTTTTTAAATCCCCTTTATTTGGTTTGTGCATGTTTCTCTTCTAGTTATATATGGAAGTAGATTTGACTCCTGCTTTAAATCAAATCTCTTACGTGAAAGGCAAAAGATGCTTGCCTCTTGAAATAAGTAATGAATAAGTCTGGCTTTCAACTGTACAGTTTGGGTCAAATACACTGTACGATACTAGAAAAGAACTTGTGAAGAGTAAAGTTGAGGTGTAACAATAATCCCTCATGGCTCATAGTCTGGGAGGAAGTTACTTCTGCATACTACTCATAGTATAGACTTTTCTTGAAGAATAAAGTTTGGCTTCTAGCCATACCTGCTTCCTAGTTACTGTACATATATCGAGGCAGGCTGCTTGACTGCTTATGTTCCTCACCACGACTCTCTTTGAAGGCATGCTAACTTGTTTGGTGATGTGATTAATGAAAACTTTATTAGGGAAGACTAAAAGGTTGACATTTTTGAAAAGAATACGGAGGTTATAAATTGCTGTTACATACACAGAAAGAGATTAAGGGCTAGTTCAGACTTCAGAATCAGTTTTTGAAACTTATCTACTTTGTAGATGTATCTCTTTTTTTCTGTTGTTAGCTAATCCTTTGTGAAAGGACCTAACCTGAAACCCAGATAATTTGAAGAGCTGCACTCCAACCGTCTCAGTGGCTTTGTATAACGTCCTATACGATCAAGTGCCAATAAGTTGTCATACACTCTAGCTGCTGTGTTAAACACCTTTTTTATTCCATAAGGGTCTTAGTTTGATGATACAAGCATTTAGTGCAGTCCTGAGTACGAGGCTGTAACGTACAAGAACTGCTTATTGATCCTGCAGCAGTGACAGAACTTTCTCCTTAGTCAAAATCCTACTGGGAATTGGTGTGCATCCTGTGCTGAGTAGAGAGGTCTCTAAATAATGGGATCTATGTAAAAAAGGGTACTGGGGAGGGCAGGTATGTGATTTTCTTTACAAAGAGTGTCACAGCTCCTGGAAGCGCAGCATACCGTGCTAGCCAAAGAGGTGCTTGCCTGCCTTTCAGGTTCCTTTAGGATTCCTTGTTGTGTGATATTTACTCGTTGCAATGTTGAGTAGTATACAATGAACCATAAATAACTAAATCTAAGCTGAGGAACCATTCAATTTTGACTCTCCAAATACCGATCAATTTGTAGCTTTAGCAATTAAATCCAAAATAATATTGCCTCAGGTAATATTTCCATAGTTAGAACAAAGATGTTTTTTTAAATGTCCTGTATTTAATACTTTATATTTGCATTTTGTTGAAACTTTTGTAATGGTACAGTCCTTAAGGACAGGTCAGAAGGCTTATAGACTGTTGAATGTGTGACAAAGAGGCTGTAAAGAATCTGGTCAGATGTAGCTAATTAAAGGTAAATGAAGGACAGCTGCTTTTTATGTTTCCAGCACATCTTTGATCTGCTCTACCCCTCAGACCTCTGTGGACAAGGTAGTTAAATACAAACTAGGAGGCCTATTTTAAAGACATTAAAGCCCTCTGGGGCAATTGAGTGACAGTCCAAGCAGCCATAAGCTGTTTGCTTTATTCATTAGAGAACTTTAAATGTGTCAAGAAATAGAATAATGTCCATGCTCTTAGATCAGCATTAGCAATGAAGATTACAACAGCTCTGGGACATATGAATGGGCAAACTTCTTATGAAAACAAGTTTATTGAGAAGCCTTTTACTATAACGGCAAAGAAAATATAGGTTACACATTTTCATTGCAGGAATATTGATTCAATATGCATTGAAATATCTAAAGCTGTAGTGACACAAACATCATGTAATCCAGTGCTGACCTCAGTGGTCCCTTCAGTCATGTTTTAAGAAAACCTCCATTTTCAGACACACATGATGGAAAGAATATGTCATATGTGAGTGACATAATAGCACGTAAGACTTGCTGAAGAATTTATGGAGAATTTACACAATATACAGGCTTTCACTTGTGTCTAGAGACTTAGATTCTTAAGTTTGTAAATTGTGTTTATTTTATAAGTCAAAGCTTTAACGTCAATACAACATCAGTAAAGGATGTAGATAGACTAAATTTAAAAAAATTATTTTGCTATATAAACAACTCTTTACTGCTAGTCATTTTGGAAAAAGTGACTCTACCCAGAACTATTTGTGAGTCCAACTCAGTATATTTTTTAAGAATTGTTTGATATCTTAATTTTTATGTTGTTATTTTGTAAATGGGAATTGAAATTAAAATTAAGGTGAAGCAAATTCCTGTGACATTCTAAATGGTACCAATTATGAAGATACATGCCGTATTGCCTCAATAATATTTAAGAACTTAGAGAAAATATTTGCTTTTTTAATGTTGTATGCTGTGTTTTCCTCTGTTATCTTTTGTGTCAGTACCTAAGTGTTTCATTGTTTGACTGCATAATCAAACTCTCCATGGTATTAAGCCTCACTGGAACAGCTTTGGTATTTTAAAATAAAGGTGTGAAAAGTCTGGCATTTTTTAAATGGTTATGTTGACTGCTTTTTTGACTGTGCCATCAATGCAAATTTCATAGGTCTTACCATACAAAGAATGTTTCTAGATGGCATTTTACCTCAGAAAGGCTCTATGTGAGCAGTTCAGTTGGAATTGCTCACCTATGAAATGCTGTCTGCTATTAGAGTCTGGAAGACCCTTTATTCCAAAGAGATGTAGATGTAGTAGAAGATCCTCTGTGCATTGTGCATGACTTTTGTATATCCTTTTATTATTTATTATTTCCTTCATTTTCTGTCCTATTAAATTGTCTTTATCTCAACTCATGAATGTTACTTTTTTTTCCCTGATTCTTTCTTCCATCCCACTTGGAGCTTGGGGGGAGCGAATGGCTATGTGATATTTAGCTGCCTGCCAGGTTAAACCACAACATATAGGTACATATTGTGGATTGAACACCCATGGCTAGCATACTTACACTTGTTCTACTTGGATTGAATTTACAGATATCAGCTTGGCTGTGTGTTAGACTGGAAAAAAAGCTCATATTATAGTAGAACTAGTGTGAAAGGGAAATACAGTAGCTTGATGGGCACATTGATAGGACTTCAATTTAAAGATCCAATAAAAATAAGTCAAAAAGGGAACTAAAATATACAAATAATCTTAGGGTTTTTTAACAGCCTTTATTATTTCATTTTTTTAACAAATTACCCAGGACATTAAAACCTTCACAATATGGTCCTTATTGACAAATGCTGCATTGCAAATGTGGGTTTATTACTACAATAACCTCTCCGTACTTGTATATGTACGTATTATCACAAGATGAGATTTGCCCTTTTAAAGGCTATAAATGCGTACTAAGGTTTATGCACGTGTCCCCAGGTCTAAACACAACTTAGCTCTGAGTATCTTGTATTCATGGCATGACTATTTAAGAAGATACATACCATTTTGTGTCTTTATTCACTTAACTGCTGTAACCCAATTTTCAAGCTCAGCAGAAAATAATAGAATATAATTACTTTTCTCTTATATTTGCAATAGAACTGAACAGTTTACCATCTGGTAATAATAATGCTTTCTTTAGCTGGGCAGGGAGCAGTGGAATCATGCAGATACTAGGTAAACCTTGTCAGCACCAAAGATGAGCAGTTTGAACTGTCTGATGTGAGTATTGAGCATGAGCACATTTCTTGGTCTGTGAATTGGGACTTGAGAAGCTGAAGGTGACTTACAGCTGAGTAACAGCCAGTCTATGTGATGTGCTGCCCGAAACACTCATTTCCATCTCCTGTCTTCCATCTTCACATGTAGGCTATGATTCTCCAGCACTTGAGTAACCTTTACTTGAAACCTTGAAGATTAAAATCTTAGTTTGCTATACAGTCAAGAAGCCATTATGAATTCAACGCAAGCTGAATTGCTTTCATGGAGAGAGCTCCAAGAACACCGACCACTTTCAGCACGAATGCTACAGGCCAGACATCAGAAACTTCCATCTGCTGATGAAGTTCTGGGGTTTTTTTGAAAGCCAGATAATCACTGTTCCCAACCCTGCTATTCCTCAGCAATGCTACACTGACAGTTTGCATCTATTAAGGAACACTGTTACCTAACGAGATGTTGACCATGACCCAGCTCCTCCTGCAGATATGTAAAAGCTTTCTTCTAAAATGTGTTAGGTAATGATGGTAAACCAAGAGCTCCTCCTGGGATTAACTGTGATCAGCTAACACATTTTTAAACACAGATATCCTTGTCTACACCAAGGGGAAAATCATTTTCAACATCTTGTTTAATTAACATCTTTTCTAGTATATTTTCTCAGTGTAGACAAGGTCTCTAAGGAAGAATGACTCATGAATGCAACATTGCCATTATGGAGTATTTTTGGAGTAACTTTCCATTTCTCCACATTTTCTAAGGAAAGCATTGATTTGGCTCATTACCTAAAAGGTTAATTAATGCTTGTGAGGAGCTCCAGGGTACCATTACTTAATCCCATACCACATTGCTAAATAGAATCCTGGGCAAGAGTTAAAATAAGTGTCACTTTCTTAAGTAAAGGCTAATATGTAGATCTTTTCCAGCATAGTCCATGCATACTGCTGTATAAGTTTTCCTTGGAGCCTACTTGACACATACTACAATTGGGACGGGCACGACACGTGACTGCTTCCCTAGGAAAGGAGTGAGCCTTGGCTGCCACACATATCACAGTGAATGTAGATTTTTGTAGACTTTTCTGAGGAAGATGTACCCTTACAGAACAGGTAAAAGCTTTATGTGCCTGTGAAGCTGGAGTAGGACAGTAGGGTAATAGAAATTAGCCTGAGTAGAACTGAATGCAGGGATACTTTTTTGGAGGCATTGATTATTCTTTAGAAAATGCCATTGCAATCAGGAAGAGGTACAGTGCTTCATCTTGTCAAATAAAGTGTTTTAGCCAACGGACAAGCAGATTTAAGAGGAATTTGTCATTGTTTTTATTAGGATACAAAGATCAACACAAGATTCTTTGTCAGACATATTCTCAGAAGGAAATGCATAGTACGCATAAAATATTTATGATCGTTTCTTACATTGTAGCTATATCTATGTAAAAGCCAAAATAAATACCAACTGTTCCAGCTATACAATATACAGGGCCTGATGTGTTTATTGCCACATTTTCTATGACCAGTCTCCTTTCTGTTGCGTTTCTCTAGTGACTGTTATTCTGGGGAAATGAGCAACACAAGAGGAGGAGGGTGCATAATGACTTTTACGCTGTAGGGGGTTGTCTGAACTAACATATGGATCATGCTCTATATCTCTTGAATCTGTGTTGGAATCTGTGTTCAGGGTGTATTATGCAGAAAACATGTAGAGGGTGAGCTACTCGGGTTTCTTTGAAAGACAAATCAGTGTCTATTACAGGCACTTCACACTTTTCAGTTCATAGCTTTGAGGGTTGAAGAAAAGCTGAAGGCAAGAATTTGTCTCCTAAGGAGGACTAAAGCCACAATGATTATATTTTTATGTGTGCTTTTTAGCGAGTACTGTTAGCTAGATTTCATTCTTTTTCTCCCTATTCACTGAATAGATGAAGTATGGAAGCACTTGGGGAGATGAGGAAAGCTATAATCCTGTGCTGTTGAAATCTCAAACTTTCACTTTTTGCTAGATGGATAATTAAAGCACATTTTAAATGGTGTCATAGTATTCTCAGGCCGTGTTGTGTGATTGTTGATACAAGATTTGTGTGTGTGATTAAATAGAGGAACAAAGAGCAAAGGAGCTTAAAATATCCACTAGTCACCAAAATGTTTGCATTGAAGGGATGTATATGAAGATTGCTAGTTTGAAATTTTAAGTGTGAATCTTGTAGAGGGAAATGTAACGTAATCCATAATGGGAAACAATTTAAAAACAGAAAATATTAGCTGGAAAAGGGAAAATTCTCTACTGAGGAGGGTCGATTTGGGGGTCAGTATTTTCTGTCATTTTATTCCCTCCATGGGCTCAGTTAACGAGCAGAATGTTTTACATAATAGAATTCTGGACTCCCTTCTCAGTTGTTGATATTCCACTTGTGTATGCTCAGAGGATGTCAATGATGACAGCTGGGTATTTCTTCAACACACAGATTTTGATTATGTCTTGTTTTATGGTTAGTATCCAGTTTTCACAAGGAATGTTTTCCCACCCAGAAGACAATAAATGTTGGACTGACCTAGTAATTGTTCTTTCCTATATTTCCTTTGGGCTCTTGTCCAACTAGTTGGATCTGAGTTGTTTTAAACATAATTAGGCCGTCATAAATCACTCTGGGTTAGTTTGCATGTGACATCAGCAAGGATACCCAATGGGATGATTAGAATATGTTCTAATTGGTCAATCTATCTGTAGATATGTTAACTACTTTATCATGAAAAAAAGTTTGTAAACAGTAGTCTTCACAGTGTGGCAAGTTAAAATATATTGCACCCTGATATAGCTGTTCAGCAAATTAGATTTTCATAGCGCTAATTGAATTTGTCACAAAGCTGATGAACATGAGCTAAAGAAAGAGCAATATATTTTATTTTATTGAGCACATCTTGGAGTGCCTGTAATTTAGTAGGGCCACCACACTTTCTGGGCAGGCTATCAAGTAGGATGTTGTAATGATTTGCATGACTACTATAGTAGATGGAAAAATGTAGCTTGTGTTCATAGCTGTTCCATTAGTGTCTTGCACCGTGTGCACGCCTTTGGTGCTCTTCAGAGAGCTGTGTCATAATCCCAGCATCTTTTGAAGAGTTTTGTCCGGTGAAATCAAGTAAGTATACACCGTTTAAAACCTAGTGTGTAATTAAATGATGAGACAAAGGAAAGACTGAGAAAGACAGATAACCAATAGAATACCAAAGTTATCAAAACAGAACTCTTGCCAAGGACCTTGGAATTCATCTGATTCAGTTGCTGGAAAAATGCCTGAATTAAAAATTATCCTATGAGGACCAAGAAAACAGAACCAAATTCTGGCACTGTACAGTTTTCTCCCAAAATGGATATTAATGCTGCAAAAACAGAATAGGGTGAACAACCCCTGGCCCCATGCTTGGCCCCCTACTGTAGGCTCTATCTGCCAAAAAAAGATGGAATAGAAGATCAAAAACAGAGGGGGGTGGGGAGGAGAAGTTGGAAAAGGAGGGTGGTTGGAAAGGAAAAAACTCATATGCTCTGCTCCCTGCCAGCACTGAAACACTCAACTGCAGCTCTACTTGCAAAGCACCTGTTGGCAGCTGTTGGAGTAGTTTATAGGTTTTGGGACAGAATCAAGATAGAAAACTTATAGTCTGTGTTCCCTGATGTGATATGTGATTTGGCCTTATTTTAGTAAAATAGAAGTCATTTCTGGGCAATAATTATAGCAATAAATATATCTGTTCAGAAATAATGACAGCTTTTGCCTTGTAGAACAACTATTACAAATATTAAATTGCATGATTTTGAATGACTTTCCTTACTGCTAATATTAATATTATTTGGTTGATATCACCTATTTTGTCTTCCTTTTATGCAGAAATGAAAAACAAAACAATGTTTTATGGAGTGGAAAGAAAATATGACAAAAGATGGTCATAAATATTAACTTGTTACTGTCATTCAAACACAGAGTCAGGAAGCTAGGTGTAAGAGGTTATTTGGCCAGTTTTATGTTTTGCAAGCTTTATATGTTAGAGTGGAATGATAGAAAGGTAGGAAAATTGTCTGTGTTAAATTTGAATTCTCAGCAAGTATTTTATGTCAAGAATTGAGTTTAAACATTTTAACAACTTTGCAAACTTTCATGTAAACTGATGTTCAGATACATTGGACGGGGCTCAGGCTGGATGGGGCTCTAAGCAACCTGATCTAGTTGAAGGTGTTCCTGCTCTTTGCAGGGGGGTTGGACTAGATGACCTTCAAAGGTTCCCTCCAACCCAAACTGTGTAATCATCATTCTATGATTCTATGATTTAGTTGAGAATTTTAGCATTACAGGTTATGCCCTCCTTCTGTTACTAACTCAGAAAATTACTTGTGTTTGTGTACAAAAACTTTTGCAGTCCTTTGTGTTGTATAAATATATTATGCTTTCTTAAGAGAAATATATAAGAATTATCAATAATATATGTATTTGATATGTAAAGTATATCAAGCAGAAAATAAATGGTTATTTTTAAATATAGGTATTTATTATAGGCTGACCTAAAAACTCTGTTGCTTTTATTGGCTAACTCTCCCTTGACTATAATGAGAATTTTCCCTCTGCTAATGCTTTGGTTCAGTGTAAAAGGCTTACTTAGGTAAGTACCTGTATTACTCATAAAGTTTGGATAAAGTTGAAGTAGAAAGTAGATAATGTTTTGGAACTTTCTTATATAAACTTATATAATCCTTTTTTATATAAACTTTTTAAAAAAGCACTTTTCCTGTTCTACTTGAAACACTAAACTTATTAGTTCTAAAATAATTGAAATTTGTAACTTTAAGCCTTGGATTTATATTCAGTAATGAAAAAAACCTCAAGTTTCTGACACTGCAGTGTGTGCTACCCAGGAAGAGCCTGGTTCCTGAATGAAGCCCACGAAGAGTCTTTCTCCATCAAGTCTGCCAAAGTATAGGGCCAAAATGCAAATTCCATTAGTTCAGTAGTTTGTGTATGGAACATTTCAAAATGAGGTTTTCACTGTGTGTTAGAGTAATTTCTTTGCCTTGCTTAGAAAGAGAAAGTAGTTGAGTAGCCTAGCATGTAATAAATTGTCTTAGGTATTAGAGACTGTTGGCTTTAGTGACACCTGAACTCAGCCATATTCTGTGCTATTAAAATAAGAGGACAGGATCTGGACCTTAAGACAGTGATATATGAACAGGAGAGCACCTAGTGGAACATAAGCATGTGCTTAATTTCAGGGGGACTCTACGGTATGCATAAAGAAAAGAATTTGCAGATATTTTAACTTGAATAAGAATGCTTTCCTGAATCACAATTTTTAGAAGTTTAGCTGTGAATCGCCAAAAGACACATTCTGTATTACAAAAGGTTTGTAATTGGTTTTGCTATAATAATAGATAGATAGATTAAATAAATACATTCAAGCATTATAGTAAGTATAGTCTTCACAAACTGGTTTTGCATGTTGTAGCGTTAAATTTATTACTCTTGAATGCTTAAGAGTCTTAATAAACTAGGGCACAGAAAGTTCAAAATTGAGCATGATAATCTAGTATCTTGGACATATAGATACATATTTTCTCAGTATTTCAAAATCCTTTAAGATTTGTGTAGTTGTTTTTATTATCTCTGCATATTGACAGATCTCAAAAATACACTTTTACTGTGATCCTCATAAATACATCTTTTTATTGTGTGTTTGCTCTTTGGAATGAGGGTGATATATGAAATGGACAGAGGAATAGACAAGCCTAGAAAATTTAAGCAAATATAGAGGAGCTCAGAAAGTTGTCCCGAAGGCGATGTATAACAGGGAATATCGGCAAAATATGGGTGGTAAATTTCTGGACTTTTCATGAGGTGTCGGATGGGTGGAAAATAGTAACGGAACCAACTTTGAAGCCAGTGGTGGCAGGTGCATTCAGAGTCTTCCAGATCTCTACTTTCTCAGCATTCCCCCCTTGCTATTCACACCCTTCATCCTTGAACACAGAAAGTCCCCGGCATGCAACTTTAAGTGCTCATGATGAGCGGTGGAGCAGGAAGGGGAAAAGCCAGGACAGAGCAAGACAGGATAAAGAACTCGTAAGGCTGCAGCTCAGATAGCCATCTAGGAATCAGCTGTCATTTTAACATCAAATTTGTCTGAGCCCCCATCACTGTCTTGCATGATAGCAGTGTCGTTAGGGATTAGTCTTATATGACAAAGAAGCCAGTGCGAACCTGAACTCCCTTCCTTCACTACTTTCAGCAGACTTAATGTATTTATTTGTGATACGGGTCAAATGTTCCTGCTGTTAAGTCAGAAAACTGAGCAAAAACTATGATTAAACTGAGTACATAGCTTAAGTCCTCACTTTCCCTACTGTAATGAACAACTAGCACCATTTACGGTCTAAAATCCCTGATGGTTCCAATATACTACAGAAGCATATATTTAATATACAAGGTATATAGATACCATATCATCAATGATACATTTGCGTTCTTACTTTACTTTTCAAACTTCAAAAACTTTTGGCGTCAATGAAAATTAAACCTCTATTTGTACAAATGTTTATTAGGCCTTTTTTTATTATTATTTTATAGGTCTTGTAGAAATTTGCCTGATGCACCCCCTCGATGTAGTGAAAACAAGGTAAGATTCTGCTTGAACAGGTTTTGTTGACACTGGAAGATATCCAAATTAGGAGCTGTCAAAAAATAAAATGCTAAAACTTCCCCAAGTAAGATAACTTGTGCCTTTAATGACATTTATATTTACTTACCTGTATCCACAGCATTTGACAGATGGAATTTGAATAGCATGACACATTTCTGATTAGAGGTCATCTAAAGGTGTTAAATCTGTTTTATGACATGTATTTTTAATGTTGTAACAAAATCCTATAACATGAGGTCTATAGTTAAATTTGCTTATTACGTGTATCATCTGCAGTAATACTTTTATATGTAATTGGGAAATACCATATTGCCTCCAAACTAATTTTTACAGATTTTTGAGACCTGATAAAAGTAATAAAATAAGGTGTTCCATATTCTCTCTGCAAGCTAAGTAATTTTATGCTTTCATCTTTTTTTGTCTTTTACCTGTCCCTATTTTCTTTTCTGAATATTTGTGCTTATGTGATTATAAATGATTGTGACATGGAAAATTTGATCAAATGAGGGTTTTTTAATGTTGATTATTGAGATGAAAAAGAATAGTTGTGTTTCTAGTTTCTTGCATATCTTTTTGCTTTTCTATGCTTTTTAGTTTTCATATCAATTCATAAGAGGGCATTACCATACATGAAAAGCAAACCAGAATGCATAAGCATACAATAAGGAGGAAAAATCTTTTCATGCCATGTGTGTTACATGCAACACCAATAATTACCATACACTGCTCCTGGAGCTCTACCTAGGCCTCAGTCATGCAGGCAGAAAAGCTTCACTAGGAAGGTTAATCAGCCCCAAAGAAATGATGAAGACAGCTGTGCTCTCTGGAATATGCTTGAAGCCATCAATTATGACTTGAGATTCTAGTTCCAGTTAGCCAACGTGTGAGCTTGTTACAGATGTATTTTTGGCTTCTGTTTCGATCACGTTCTGGGGGTTGCTTAAGACCTTGAGATACACTTCTCTGCAGCTTGCGTTTTGCGGAAGGAGGTCATCTGTCTGTGGTGATTGCCCAACACCAGAGGATAGCAATGCAGGCTCCATCCACATTACCTGCTGCTGAGGTGCCGTAGGTACTCCGCGGCTTGGAGTTTGCTCAGGCAATTCTTCTGTATGCCCTCATAATATGGAGTATGTTGATTCATATAGAGAAAATACACCTGGTGGTTTCAAGAGTCTTCTTTGCCTCTCCAAGTACCACTGAGACCTTGCCATTAAAACAAGATTTCCATAAAAAGGTTGAAATTAAAGACTTGGAAACAACAGGGCACAAGGAAAACTAATACAAGACCAAATCTAAAAGAAAAAAATCTGGTTTGCTCTGCTGTTATGTGGTCCTCATGGGATGTGCTTCAGTGACTTCATTTTGGCAGGTTGTGCTGTAACTCACCTATAGCTCTCAAGCTTTCGGTTTTTACCTCTTCCTGTTTTCCTCTTTGTACTAAACCAGGAGTCATGTTCTTTTGTGGTATAAATGCAGCATCAGTGATTTACTTCTCGCGTCTTTTGTGCCTTTGAGGTTGTCATCCTACACATCCTCGTGCCTCCAGTCTTGGTTGAAAGAACTTAATACATATTCTTAGAATCATTCATGATTTAGGACATGCTCATGTCACATGTCATAAAAAGCATTATTTGCACATCTGTTCTGATAAACTGGCAATCAACAGATGTACTTTCAGCTTTCTGATAGAAACCATGCATACAGCGGACTCTCAGAACACAAAGACAGATTTCCCCATTTCTATTCCAGATTTTCTTGGTTTTGTCATACTTTTAGTGGTGAAAATGCTAATCACATCTGAGATCCAGAAATGGAAGGCATTAAAGAGTGTACAAGGATGTTTGTGAAACTGTATCAATATTTTAAAGAAAACATAGTAAAAATTAAGAACTGTTTAAATGTGAAATCTGAGTCCATAAACAGTGGAATTAAAGAAGGAAGAAGGAAAAAATGAAAGAACAGTAGGTATGCAGGAGAAATCAGATTATAGATCATGGTGAAACCAAGGGGCCAAATCAAGTAAAAAAGCCATTAAGCAAATTTCTTTATTTGAAGAAACTTCAAGTGGACTTAACTCTTCCACTGAATTAGCTGCAACTCATTGAAGAAGTGTGCAGCACCTAAGTGATAGTTTTACTGTGTTTTGTTGATCCAAATCTATTCAGAGATATTGCACAGATTTTGCAGATAACTTTTCTGCTGATCTTAGCAGATGTTAGTACTTGAAAATACTTACATTTTGAAAGCCAATGACAAAACCAAGAATAGAATATCCTTTGATCTCATCCATCATTCTATTCTATGTTCCTAACACTATGCCGCTTCCTTTCATTTTGTAATAGTCCAAATTTACTATAGCAAATTAATTCTTTGATGGCCTTAAGAAGTTCAAATGAAACATTGTTTTTAATTCTGAACTTTTGATTTAGAATGTTTTCTAAACATTGTCATTTACTTTATTCCTTTGTTGCAGTGCTTCTAAGTACTGCAGTGCACTTACTCTTTTCCAAAATGGTATTGATAATCTGTCATTTCCTAATCACTTCCAGCTATTACAGTTTTGGTGGTTGGTTTTTTTTTTTTTCCTCATGGTTAGGTGAAAGGATGTATAAAAGCACCATTTGTTGCTTAATTTTTATGGTGTTTTGAGTTTCCTGCCTCTTTTCTATAAAGTGTTTGTTTGGTGGAAAGAGTCCCGTGGCCTTTTCAAATTAGTGGAATCTTATTTGATCTGAGTTAGCATACTGAAGGGGTTTAGGGAAGATGCCAAAGGCTCGCATCTAGTGGACTGGTGGCTTAGCATCTTTGCTTTGTTGATTTTTTGTGTGTGTGTGTGTGTGTGTGTATGTTTTTAATAAAAAATTGGAGAAAAGAAAGTTCCTGTCAGGGATTATTTTGAAACCCTGGAAAATGGTTTGGCTCTTTTGTGACAACATTTTGCAATATCTTTTCTGTGTTTAGTAATTTTCTATTATTCTGCAGTAACAATGCTAGGCTTGTTTATCTCCTCACATCAAGGAAGGAACAATATCTATATAATATACATTAAAAATATACCTGTTTATAAACTATAGACAAGCCAAGTGCTTAATGGAGTGCTTTTTGCTAAATGTACATTTGAAGATAATTTTATTTTGCTATCTATCAAGAAATTCCTGTGAGCGAGCTAGCTAGGTGGAGGTAGCTATGATCCATTGTTTTAGCTTTATGAATCCCACTTATTCTTTGAAATAAAGCTCTTTTTTCAATTACAAGATATATTGGTATAGTTTCTGATAAAAGACTATTAAAAAAATGTGCTAAACTTCTAATTTCTCAGTAAAACAGAGACCCTGTTAGTTGTTTTATTTATCAGTTACTCTTATGATTAATTTAGCCATCTGTAGATTAAATCAAGTACTGAATCTCTGTTCTTGTCCTCCTAAATACAAGTTTTACAGAATCCAGTCAGGTTTATGTGTGTGCCTATGTATGAGCCTGGTCTAGATACAGTCAAGACTTAGGTGGTCTACTTTTTAATTAAGAAACCTAGATGAACTTTCTTTGCTGGAAAGTGAGGAGAAAAGTATCTTAGTCTGGGTAAAGAATTGGTTTTGCTTATTTTGGACCTTTTTTGGGTCTTAAGTGTAATGCAGGCTGTGATGTCATTTTCATCCATCAGACTTACCAAAAGATGACAAAAGGGTGTGCTAGGTCATGATACATAGGACAAGACATTGTCATATATATTACTTTAAAATTAAAAATAGTAAAGTGCTTTTCCAGCTAGAGTTTATACTTTGTGTCCTAGTAGCATATGTTTTGGCTTAAGCAAATGTACAAAATTCAGAACTTAATAACATTTTATTGTTGGAAAATTAATACTTATGCAGCAGCTCACAGGTGTAGTTGGTGAGTGAAAGGGAGAGAATTACAGGGAGTTGTCTGAAGTCAAGGGAAAGCTAATGTTGTTTGAGGGACCAGTCAAGCAAGGAGGACTGATAACTGGAGGATGTTACTGTGGTCTGTCTGATGGCTCCAGTTTATGTTCTGATGTGGTCCTATAGCCTTGAACAGCTTGAATTTACAGGAAGAAAAATTGTTTGTTTTTTTAAATTTCCTACTACTGGGCTGCTGGCATAAAACTGATACTTTCAGGATCTTGATAGCTTCCAGACTACATGTGCTAACATAGAATTTTCCTTGCTATTACATTTTAACACCTAAGAATTATATGCAACCAAGAGTGATATTGCAAAATTAGAACTATGACTAGAAATAAAATTTTGGTTAATATTTTCTCAGATTTATAAGTTTATCACCTTTACATGTGCTTTTTCTTTTTCATTGATTATCACCAATATTTATACAGCTGAATTTTAGTGACTACACTGTTCTTGAAGACAAATTTCAAAGCTGCCTGTGCAAGTATTCATACAAACTGTGAAACAGATATTGAAGTAGAAATAGTCATTTTGGATGTGACTTGGTAGTTAGGAAATGGAAACCATACCTTGTAACTTTTTTCAACAGTTGTGCACATGACAGAATTTAGTAGAAGACACATATGAATAAACGTATGATCGCTTCCAAATAATACAGAAAAAATAACAAGACACCACTAAAAACTTTCAAATAGATAACACATCTGAAAAGATTTATGTCTGAAAGTCCTGTGAACAGGAGAAATGTTATATGGATTAGATGAATCATAGAGTCAGAATAGTTTGGGTTGAAAGGCAGCCTTAAATGCCATCTAGTCCAACCCCTATGCAGTGAGAAGGGACATCTTCAACTAGACAAGGTTGATCAGAGACTCATCACACCTGACCTTGAGTGCTTCCAGGGATGGGGTGTCTACCACCTCTCTGGGCAACCTGTGCCAGTGTTTCACCACCCTCATTGGGAAAAATTTCTTCCTTATACCTAGTTGAAATCTGCCCTCTTTTAGTTTAAAACCGTTACCCCTTGTCCTATCGTTACAGGCCCTGCTAAAAAGTCTGTCCCCAGCTTTCTTGTAAGCCCCCTTTAAGTACTGGAAGGCTGCAATCAGGTCTCCCTGGAGCCTTCTCTTCTCCAGGCTGAACAACCCCAACTCTCTCAGCCTGTCTTCAGAGGAGAGGTGTTCCATCCCTCTGATCATTTTTGCGGCCCTCCTCTGGACCCGCTCCAACAGGTCCATGTCTTTCCTGTGCTGAGGTCTCCAGAGCTGGACACAGTACTGCAGGTGGGGTCACACCAGAGCGGAGTAGACAGGCAGAATCCCCTCTCTCATCCTGCTGGCCCTCCTTCTTTTTATGCAGTCCAGGATATGGCTGGCCTTCTGGGCTGCGAGTGCACATTGCTGGCTCATGCCCAGCTTTTTATCCACCAGTACCCCCAAGTTTTTCTCGGCAGGGCTGTTCTCAATCCCTTCATTTCCCAGCCTGTATTGATACTGAGTGTTGCCCCGACCCAGGTGCAGAACCTTGCACTTGGCCTTGTTGAACCTCATGAAGTTCACACAGGCCCATTCATCAAGCTTGTCCAGGTCCCTCTGGATGGCATCCCATCCCTCAGGTGTGTCAACTGCACCACTCAGCTTGATGTCGTCTGCAAACTTGCTGAAGGTGCACTCTATCTATGACTATCTATGTCATTGATGAAGATATGAAAGAGTACTGGTCCCACTACAAACCCCTGAGGGACACCACTCGTCACCGATCTCCATCTGGACATTGAGCTGCTGACCACTACCCTCTGGATGTGACCATCCAACCAATTCCTCATCCACCAAACAGTCCACCCATCACATCTGTATCTCTTCAGTTTAGAGAGGAGGATGTTGTGGGGGACTGTGTTAAAGGCCTTACAGAAGCTCAGATAGACGACATCATTTACTTACCTCTTATTTTGGCAGTAATTTGACATCACTATACATTTTGAGACAAATATTGGAATGAAAGAGAGTTTCTCTCATGTCAGGCTAATACAGAATGGTGCTCCAGATCTGTGTTGACTTCAGTGGAGATAGATTAGGTCATACCACTCGAGTATTAAAGCTTTTTTACTTCCAGTCAATGTATTTAAAGAGTGGTAAATGTTATCATGTGACAACTACCATCTAAAGGACTTGGAGAAATTCTAGTTTATTATTTTATCAGGAAAATCATCAGGGTAACTTGTATCCTACCAAATTAAACGTGTATTCAACAGGCAGTGTTTTAGTACTTCTCTGGTTAATTCAAATAATGACAGTCCCAGAGGATTTTAATTTTTTTTTTTCTCTTTATTTAAAGAATCTCTTCTATTTTCAGGTATAATTGTGTCTTCATAACACAGCCTTACATTGGAATGGGTGTGCCATTGGGAAAGTAATGCCTAAGAGAGACCCAGGAGGCATTCTTTCACTTTTTTTTCTTTCTTTTGCACTTACTTCAATTTATCAGGAGGATAAGTTAGTAAGTGTAGCTTGTTTTCCTGATAAACCTATTTGACCTCCCTGTTTTTTTTCTTAAAGCCATTTCTCACCCTTGGCATAATCTGGTGAAAATGCAGTCCATGTTGCTTCTAGTTTAACACCTTTTTACACAGTTTAGCATTAGATCAGAATCTTCATGTGAACTCACTTTCCATCTTACATGTGATGCAGAATATCAGCATTAAAAAAATGAGGCCAGTAACCCACCTTAGAAACTTTGGAGAAAGTTTTCATCTAGTCATGATAGAGATTTTATGGTTTGCCACTCTTTCTGCAAAAATCTAGACCAACATCATGGATCTAAAGCCCCAAATTTAGAAAATAATTTGGGATCTAAGTCCAGACTGCGTTACAGACTCATTTCTAGTTAGCAACCGTTCTGCTGATTATGTGCATGTTTATCCATTTTGTTCCTTTGTTCCAATTCTGTCATTTTGGTCTTATTAAAAAAGTTCAGCTTACTACATGTGTTTCCGATCTCATTCCATCTGTTGTTTTGCAAGAGCTACTTCCTTTATATCATTAATTCCTCTTTGATTTCTAGTCTTTTTTGTTTGAGTGAGCAGTAGTGGAGCCTGTTTCTGAAAAATGTTGGTTTAAGGAAGAGTTCATTGTCCTTATTCAATGTTACCATTTCCAAATGACCATAGCTCACTTGGTTCGCATCAGGCCACATTAAGTTCATGTTACTTGATGCAAAATTGTTACTTGAACAAACTGCTCGTTAGATTCATAACAGTTTTAAGCAGAAAATAGTCTTCCTGTCCTGGGAAAATTATCAGGGTATCAAAGAATTCTGTTTTGGAATGAACAGATGAACTGTCAGAAGACTGTTAGAAAAACAATGAGTTTTGGCCAATGAAACTCTTCATTTAATTAATTTTGAATTTTGAAAGTTTTCAATTCCTTTTTTTTTTTTCTTTTCAACTACTTTACGTAATTTTGAACTCGGAAAACAGAAGGTTTGGTTTGAAAATGTAGAGAACAACATCCATTTTCATCTAAAAGAACTCTATAAAAATGTATTGAAACTGATAGTTTCCTGAGAAATGTTTTTTTTTTTTTCATTTGGAGGAAAAAACCTTAGTAAAAATAATTCCTGACCAACTCAACTTAATGTCCTGATTTCAACCAAATGTTAAGTATTTTCTCTGGGATTACTTTTACTTGATTTATCAGTGGATTTTGGCACAATTTTTCATAGGGTTTGTGCACGTATTGTAGCTTATACTCTGTTTTTGGCATTTGAATTTCAGCATTGAAATACTTTGAGTATTTCCTTACAGGTCCAAGTTTTCTATAATAAGAACTTATCTCAAGTTTACAATAATTTGGATGTGGATGTGATCCAGGGATCTGTAATTTGTCCTTTGTTTTCCTTCTATGTACAATCTGTTAGGAATTAATAAGGGTACACAGGCTAATGATTCCTGCTAGATATACCATTCCAATTTAAAGCCTTCCCTGAATTAAAGAACAATATTGATGTGCACTGTTAAACAGATGCTCTGATTTGCAGTGCTGGTCAAAGTGATTTCTGTTCCTGTGTGATTTTTTTTGTATTCATAGGCACACCAGATGTATGTTTTATAAAGAGTGTCAAGATGCTTTAGGATAAAAGGAACTGTATAAATACAGCTTCACCATCTCCTCATGTGATACTCTGTTATTTGTTACCAAACGGCAAAACTGCTTAATAATATCCCTATTTTAAATCAATGTTGATTTTTGTAAAAACTAGAACATACATTGTTTCTTGATTTGAGAATAATCCAATCCCTTTTGTGATAGAAACTGAATTTGTGCATCATCAAATCAGACTGCCAGAGATCTCTTTTCTTAAGCTTTTCCTTAATTTCAGTTAGGCATTCTGCCACTTACTCTGATTTTCATTAAATAGTAGGTTTTTTTTTTTAAACAACTGAAGTACCATAAAATAATAATTTTCATTTGATAATATGGCATGATGATACCATGCTTTGGATTACATATTATCTGTGCCGTTTCACTGGCCATACCAAAACTACCCTCAGTTTCTTGAGTCACTTATGAGCTGGAACAACCTGGAATTTCTAACACCTATGTGTCTAACACACATGTGTCCACCTTCAGCATGGTCAAGATAGAACAATAATCTCTATTGTCCTTTTAAAGAGTCCTTTCCATGTTTCTGAGGTTGCTAGGAGAATAAAATTAAATAAATGAAAACTCCAGATGCCTAATTAGCTCTCTACATACTACAGGGGTGCAGCTGTCCAATCACTTACACTAGAAGAAAGAGAAATTGTTCTATGTGCAGGAAGCAAGTGTTGAGACCATCATAGGAGAATTGAGGAGAGAGGTAGTAGTAGGTAAGAGGATGAGCTTTCCAGGAGAGAAAGCAAGTGGACAGTCTCCCACAGAGAGCAAAAAAGAATTGCTGAGCAAGAACCAGAACTGACAAGAGGAAATGTGTAATGATTTTCTTGCATATTTTCTTCTCGGTCCAGTAGACTCATAGGAACATTAAGATTGGAAAAGACCTTTAAGATCGTCAACCCAACACCACCATGTCCACTAAACCATGTCCCTAAGTGCCACATTTACATGTCTTTTAAATATCTCCAGAGATGGTGAGTCAAACACTTCCCTGGGCAGCCTGTTCCAATGCTTGACCACTCTCTCAGGAAAGAAACTTTTCCTAATATCCAATCTAGACCCCCTCTGGCACAACTTGAGGCCATTTCCTCT
>NW_010549565.1:0-2967 GCF_000687285.1 Phaethon lepturus | reverse complement strand
CAGAAAAGGACCTGGGGGTGCTGGTTGACAGCCGGCTGAACATGAGCCAGCAGTGTGCCCAGGTGGCCAAGAAGGCCAACAGCGTCCTGGCCTGTATCAGGAATAGTGTGGCCAGCAGGAGTAGGGAAGGGATCATGCCCCTGTACTCATTCCTGGTGAGGTCGCACCTTGAATCCTGTGTCCAGTTTTGGGCCCCTCACTACAAGAAGGACATTGAGGTGCTGGAGCGTGTCCAGAGAAGGGCAACGAAGCTGGTGAGGGGTCTGGAGCACAATTCTGATGAGGAGCGGCCGAGGGAACTGGGGTTGTTCAGTCTGGAGAAGAGGAGGCTGAGGGGAGACCTCATCGCTCTCTACAACTACCTGAAAGGGGGTTGTGGTGAGGTGGGTGTTGGTCTCTTCTCCCAAGTAACCAGCGATAGGACGAGACGAAATGGCCTCAAGTTGTGCTCAGGGGAGGTTTAGATTGGATATTAGGAAAGATTTCTTCACCGAGAGAGTGGTCAAGCATTGGAACAGGCTGCCCAGGGAGGTGATGGAGTCACCATCACTGGAAGGGTTCAAAAAACATGTGAACATGACATCTTTGGACATGGTTTAATGGACATGGTGGTGTTGAGTTGATGGTTGGACTTAATGGTCTTAAAGGTCTTTTCCAACCTTAATGATTCTGTGATTCTAGTAAAGAAAAAAAGCCAGAACACAAACCAGTATAAAAAACAAATATACTGATCATTCACACTGTCTAATGATCCATGTGTTCTTTATCATGATCTGGGAATAGCAGAAGTCAGGGACTCTTCTCAAGAGATGCAGTGACCATTGTTCCCTCTTTCATAAGGATGGGCAAGAGAGGTTGCATCTGTGTATGTCAGCCATGCTACATCATTTTTTCCTGAAGCCAGAAAATTATCCCCAGGCTGTTTTATTTGCTCATACAGATGTAGTGTGTGTATTGTTAGGGCTGGATTTTCTACTGTCTCCAATCAGGACAAGTCTACTGCCTGGTAGAACAGTGTTAGTTTCTGTTGATGAGGATCATGCCCATGGCTCCCATTCATTCAAAAATGCAGCTCACAAGCATAGAAATGATCTTTCCTCTCTCTTGCAGCAAGCCTTATCTGTGACCCTTGAAAAACACCACAGCAATTCTATTTCAAAATCCTCGAGGGACAATAAAAAAAAAAACACCTCCTTTGAATGCATAGAAGAATTGTGATTCTACAATAATGGTGATAGTATTGCACCAAATTCCATAAATAATGCCTTTCAAGGTTTACTGCACATACATCTAAAAGGAGAAAATAAAATTTAAATGATCATATTACAGATGTTGCACAAAGCGTGTCTTTTCCTGTCTAACATTAATAGGCAAATAAGATATATTTATATTCATACATCACTACTTTTGAACATAATATATTATTACGCTAAGAATGCAATAAAAATAACACAGCACACTTGGACTGGCAATCATCCATAGAAAAAACATCCTATACCATAGTTCTTAAACACAAAATCTAGAGAACTGTAGTAAAGGGGAAAGGGCCAGAGTTAAAACTATTGCATCTGTGTTAATTCCACAGTTGTAATGTGACGTCTGGCTTCCAAGAGACCCTGCTTATATCAGTTCTTCACCTTTCAGAAATTATAATTTCTAAAATAATCTCGGAGAGATGACTCAGTCTACTGTAAACTGAAATGAGCTGGTGAAATCCCACATCTATTGAAAATGAGTGGCAAAACACACATTGCCCTTAAAAAAGCAAGGGCTTTGCATTCAGACAAATTAGGCTTGCTAGCAGGATAGGAAGCCACAGTCTGAATGTGTTTCCTATGGAAATTGTGATGGAAGGCTGAATCCTGAAAGGTCTGGATAAAAGATTCAGCCTGGACCTGGACTGCAGGTGTTAATTCTGTTTAAAACCCTGTGCACGGGCGGAAAGGACCATCTTGTGGCTAGTGCCCTTCTTACCACACTGCAAAGCAGCACAGGGAGTCAGGGGAAGGGCAAAGCTACGGCATGGACCAAAACGGTTAAAGGGTAAACCAGCTCCCAGATGACAGCAGGGCCAACATCAAAGAGTCTAATCCTTTTACAGACCTAGCAAGAAGAGGGTTTGTTTAAAGGAAAACCCCTCAGAGTTCAACTGAGGGTGCCCCAGCATTTGTATCTTAATGCCTACCGTTGCTTTCCAAAAAGGCTCACATTCCTCCTGTATCTTGCAAACTTCATGCTCTTTTCTGCCATTAACATTTTTCTAGGGCATCCAGAGGAGAAAGTCCCTCCTGTGCTGCTGGCAGTTTAGGAGGAGAAAAGGCGCAGATCCAGCAAACCAACTGGACGCCGTTTGCAAGTACGGTCATCTCCTGGCGTGCTCGATACTCAAGCCACATCTGGGAAGCACCGGTGTGATAAGGGCTGCCGCCAGGCACTCTGCTCTGAGTGGTGCCGTATTAACAGCCTGCTGTTCAAGTAAATGGAAGAAATCTTGCATTAACCAAGGCTCTGAAGACACAACAAAATCTGGAAACTCTCATCTGGGTGTCACTCAGTCTTTGAGAACAATATGGTAATTTTGCACTGGGAAAGGTGTTAATTAAAACCACAGTGACTCCTGCTAAAACCACAGTAAGGTACAAGCAGATGACAGCCTCTTCAAGGGCATTTGCTTGTCTCATTATTTACACAATTTATTGTCTTTCAAGTCACTCCCATGACTTGGGGTTTTTTTCTCCAAATTATTTCCGTTGAAAGAGGATTCATGGAGTGGAGCTCCCAAATGAAAGCCACGCTTCCCGTTGAGAAACATTTCCTGAGGTTGACCATGGGTAGGACTTTTGCCCTCCCAAGCTCTGGGATAGAAGTTTGGACAGAGAGGAATGCTGTTGTGTTCTTGCTGTGTCAGGGGACACCTTCCTGTTGGTGGGATCCTCCTGGTGGGAGTGTTGATCTGCTGGAGGGTAG
>NW_010549564.1:0-39088 GCF_000687285.1 Phaethon lepturus | reverse complement strand
AATAATAATAATAATTGTACTCCAACACGGTCATTGTGAGTTCATATTACTTTCAGTTTTTTAGTGTAAACACTGATATAGCAATTTAAAAAATGTGGTTTCTTAAATTGGAAGCACGAGTGAAAACAGCTAAATATTGGCTCATTAAGCATAAATAAAAAAACCCCACTATCATAGCATATATACTCTGCAGAAGGAGATAGTGACTGACTTGATTGGTTACAGAGCTTGCCTGTAGAAGTCACCCATATATGGCCTCCTTGGAAAGGAGATATGAAAACTATATTCAGTTATAGTTGAAGACATTGTGGAAGAGTAATAAAGTCTTTTTCAGTGATGTAGGGACAACCTAATACTAAGAAACAAAAAAAATGGATGTTTGGTTTTGTGTATCATTGGATCCCTTGTATATCAAGGGGATTTACACTTTTCTAATATATAGTTTCAGCATGTTCCTGGTGTTTATTATATCACTGAGTAGTGTTTATATGAAGAAACTCTAAGTTAGATTCAGAAATTAATTAAAATTTAGCATTACAATATCTGATGTGAATGCCAAATTATCAGTATGCCACAGGATATCAAAATGGCTATTAACATCTCTGCAGAATGAGAGGAAACACATCTGAGTAAAGCATTCGTAAAAGGTATCGTGTAGACAGAGAAAGACCTAGCATATGCAAGCAGCATGGGCAACAAACTGGAGAGGTTGGAGGCCACTGTGCTGCTAGAAAGCTATGACCTGATTGCCATTACTGAAACTTGGTGGCACGAATCTCATGACTTAAGTGCGGCTTTCGATGGCTACAGTCTGTTCAGAAGAGACAGCTGAAGAAGGAAGGGCAGAGGTGTTGCACTCTACATCAAGAAATGGATAGAGCGCGAAGAACTGTCTCTGAAGAATAGCCACGAGCACAGTGAAAGCTTATGGGTAAGAATCAGGGACAGAAGCAACAAAGGGAATCTTGTGGTTCATGTCTACTACAGGCCACCCAATCAAGGGGATTCTATTGATGAAGTCTTCTCACTCCAGCTACAGGATGCATCATGCTCGCAGCCTCTTGTACTGCTGGGGAACTTGAACCAACCCAACATCTGCTGGAAAAGTAGCTCGGTGAGCTGTGGGTAATACAGGAGACTCCTGGAATGCCTGGAGGATAACTTCTTAAAGCCAGGTAATAGACAGCCCTACCAGAGGGGATGCAATACTGGACCTCTTGGTCACCAATGCAAGTGAGCTACCAGGTGATGTCAAGTTTGGAGACAGCTTGGGCTGCACTGACCATGCACCAGTGGAGTTTGCAGTCCTCAGGGATAGGGGGCAAACAAAGAGTAAAGTCAGGACTATCAGTTTTAGGAAAGCAAAGTTCCAGCTCTTCTGGGCATTAGTCAATAAGACCCCCTGGGAAACTGCCTTCAGGAACAATGGAGGAGAACGGAGCTGGCAGATCTTTAAGGACGCTTTCCATAGAGTGCAAGAGCTCTTGATCCCCAGGTGTAAGAAATAAGGAAAGGAAGGCAGGAGACCAGCATGACTGAGTGGAGACTTGCGGATCAAAATGAAGGGCAAGAAGGAAATGCACAGGCGGTGGAAGCAGGGACGGGTATCCTGGGCAGAGTACAGGGACGCTGCACAGTCATGTAGGGATGAGGTCAGGAAGGACAAGGCGTGGCTGGAGCTGAACTTTGCAAAGAGTGCAAAGAATAATAAGAAGGGCTTCTATGGGTATGTAGAATGTATTCCAGAAAAGGAAGGTCAAAGAAAGTGTTACCCCTTGATGAGCAAGACTGGCAGCCTGGTAACAATGGATGAGGAGAAGGCTGAGGTAATCAATGACTTCTTTCCCTCAGTCTTCACTGGCAATCTCTCTTCCCAAAGCTTTTGAGTGAATGGAGCTCAAGACAGGGACTGGAGAAGCAAAACCCCTCCCACTGTAAGAGAAGATCCACCTGAGGAAGCTGAACATACATAAGTCTATGGGACCTGATGAGATGCATCCCAGAGTCCTGAGGCAATTGGCTGACGTAGTTGACAAGCAATTTCCATTGAATCCATGATATTTGAAAAGTCCTGGCAGTCAGGTGAAGGCCCTGGAGACTGGAAAAAGGGAAACATTGCACCCATTTTTTAAAAAGATAACAAGGAAGACCCTGGGAACTACTGACCCATCAGCCTCACCTCTGTGCCTGGGAAGATCATGGAAACAGATCCTCCTAGAAGTTATGCTAAAGCATGTGGAGGACAGGGAGGTGATTCAAGACAGCCAGCATGGCTTCACCAAGGGTGAGACCCCCTTCAACAACCTAGTGGCCTTCTGTGATGGGCTGACTACATCAGTGGACAAGGGAAGAGTTACAGATGTTGTTTATCTGGACTTGTGTAAGGCCTTTGACACAGTCCCCCACAGCACTCTTCTCCCTAAATTGGAATGATATGGATTTGCTGGGTGGGCTGTTGGGTGGATGAGGAACTGGTTGGATGGTCACATCCAGAGGACAGTGTTCAACGTCTCAATATTATTGCAACATTTCAGTCCTTAAAGAGGGCTTATACGCAAGCTGGGAATAGACTTTTCATGATGGCCTATAGTGATAGGACGAGGGGTAATGGTTTTAAACTAAAAGAGGGTAGATATAGACTAGATCTAAGGAAGAATTTTTTACACTGAGGGTGGTGAAACACTGGCACAGGTTGCCCAGTGAGGTGGTAAATGCCCCATCCCTGGAAACATTCCAGGTCAGGTTGGATGGGGCTCTGAGCAACCTGATATAGTTGAAGATGTCCCTGCCCATGGCAGAGGCGTTATAAGTAAGTGATATTTAAGGTCCCTTCCGACTCAAACCATTCTATGATTCTATGATACGATTGATTCTATAGCCAGGAATCATCAATGATGGGAGTTATGTTGTACAGGAACTGGTGAAATAAATCTGGAACAAAGGAAGCCTCTGCCTCTTCTGGGATTTACTGACTCTCTGATTTATTCCTGAAAGTCACATCATTCTCTCACAAAAACAAAGAGGATAGCACCCTTCCAGTTCCCCTATTCCGCCTTATGTGACAGATCTCAATGTATGTTCCAAAATATCTGCGATAATATTAAAGAAAAATGCATCAGCATTATTCTCAAACTCTAGAAATTGGGAAAGATAAGGATAAAACCGGCAATTTTCTCGTAACTCAGGCTTTCAAAATTAAGTGTTAGACAACTCTAAACGTACTTAGAAACAAATAGAAAAATAAAATTCACATTACATTCAAAGGTGGTGACAGTTTTTCATTCCTACCTACAACAGAAGCTAACAATGACAGATCATTTGCACATGTGAAGATTGGGAGCCATGTTTTTCCCCATGACCCAGTTACCAATAATAGCATGATGATGTGTTTGTCCTTTTGATCAACTGCTTTAACGCTGTGACACTGCAGGCTTAGGACTACCAGTATGAATGGTTTAACTATATTGCAATTATTGTAGAGCTATTTTTTTTCAGAAAATCTAACCTTTTTTTCTCCCCCCCGCCTTGTTATGTAAGTAAACAACTTCCATGAAATAAATGTTCTTCACAAGTTTGTCCCTTGAGACACCCAACATATAATTTAGTAAATGTTACAACTTATTGCTTTTAAGTCAAAACATGGAAAAAAGAATACTAAAAATAAATATGAGGTTTAAAACATAAAAAAAAAAAAATAGAAACTTCAATGTAAGCGAATGCTCTAGTTACCATGGAAACATGTGGATCATCAGCTTTGAAAACAAGGTTCCTTTTTTTTCAATTGTTAGTCAGGCCAGAATCGGTTTGCCATCCCTACCCAGCTCTTCCAGAATCTGCATAAGGGAAGAGCATTTAAAACACTTCCGCAGAAAAATGCCAGTTCCCTTCATGCTAACTTACCAGTCTCCAACTTGACCTGTTTGTGGACAAAGGAAAAAAAGCACAGGCCATACATACGAACTTGCTAGCATCAGAAAGCTATATGTGCCTTAGGAAAAGAGAGAAATATAAGGATTTAGATATTCAACTGGGGATGATTTTATGAAGAACCTCATGTGTCTCATCCTCCGAGTATTTAACATTTTGTATGCGATCACTGACAGCTGCTAAAAACACTTATAGCACTTAGGATCTAACCTTATCAGTAGTAGAGTGTATTTAGATATACCCTGCATGCTGTAGGTACTGGAAAAAGCTTGAATGCAAATGTCTTATGAGTTAAGTACATAAGGGATGAAATAGCAGTAAGAATCAGTGTTCCCTAATTTTTTCCCAAATAAATGGTAGGGCATGCCAAACAGAAATATCTAGAGACAGATTCCAAAACCCAAACATTTTCCTTGTTAAAAAAAATTTAAAAATTCTTTATGCAGTAGTTAATAGACCTGTGAAACTTAGTGCTGAAGGACATTGTGGATGAACAATATTTATAAACATTAAGTGTGAGACCTGGAAAAATTGAAAACCAAATATTTTGTGTTATTAAATAGATTGAAATGACCTGTAGCTCAGAAAAAATCACTGCAGTGGTTTGAAGATAGGATAGTAATGTGCAGTAGTCTGAGGATGGGGAAAATAATATATATGCTTACCTTGTTGCAGCCCCTACACAATCTTTATGCTCACCCTTGATGATCAGGTAAGATACATAAAATCTTAATACAATCATTCCTACATTCTTAATATTTAAGGAAAAATGGAAAATTAATGTGTTCTGTAAGTATTTTGAAACAGTCCACATTAAAAAAGAGAGTAAACTAATATATTAATTGTCATTATTTCTTATGGGTAACATTGGTGGAAGAGTAATGCTTATTTGTGATGTTTATTTAGCAAAAATGTTTTGTATTCTGAATAATGATCCTATTGGGAGGATTCCAAATCCACAGGAAACTGCAAATAGGAGACTATTGCAAGTAGAGGTAAATAAACCAAAACATAATATGGATGCAGACATAACATAATAAATTTGTTGCTAGTCATTGGTTTCCTAGTTAAAAACATTATCTATTATCTTTTAAACATGAAGGCTGAAGTAAAACTTCAGGATGGCAAGATATTCTGATAATGTTCCTTTCTATATCACTATAGAATTATCATAATACCTGGTCATTATTTGATGAGAATGGTGTAGAGAGAAGGCACAGGCTATATTTCATATCAGTTAGAGTATACTTGAGAATTAAACTTCAGAAAAACACAAGCAAAACAATTTTAATAAATCTTTGGGTACAATGGAAGGGAGAGCAACTTAATTTTATATTGTTCTCAAGTGAAAGTTTTAGTGAAGTATAAGTAAAAGTATAGGTCACCTACATTAACCAAAAACCTAGTAACAGAAATAAATTTAATCCAACATATGTTTGTTCTTAATTAAAAATAATCTGGGAACAGTGACCTGAAGTGAAGAGCTTAAACTAGAGAACCACTTTTAACCAGGAGGCTACAAAACCATTTTCTCAGTGAATCTCAAATTAAATTTTTCTAGTTCAAAAGAAGAACTAACAAGTATATAATTTGCTGGCTAGAACATTCTCATGGGAAATATGAAGTTTCATTTTCTGAGGCAGAAAAAGGAACTTTTCCTATATCTCGAAGGGAATCCACATATTCACTTTTTTATTCATGAGAGCTTGTCTGAAAGTGTACATCACTAAAAAATGTGCTGTTTCAACTTTCACCACATGCATTGTCTCACAAAACATACCAAATAATGCTGTCATTTCATGCTCCTGATGAAATATCATGTCATTACTGCTGAGATAGTGAAATGTTTTAAGTACTATCTCTACATAAATGCAGATCAACCTGTGATTTAGTCATATATATACCCTGCATTATCTGTTGGGGTTTTTTTCAGTGTCCAGATAGGAGAGGAAAATGGGTGACATAAAAAAGAAATCTTTGGTTCAGCACATATAAGAATAAATCTGCGTGACCAAGTCAAAACTATGAAACTGCAAGCTCTTTAAGGTATATTGTTGGTTTTCACCACTGGCTACTGATTTTATTATTGCTGAAATCCATGACAGTCATTGTCAAATTCTTTGACAAATTATATATCAAATTACATAACATTCTGATAAAACACAAAATCATTACTTTGTTACATGCAGTACTTTGGATATGCATGACAGTCACTGACTTTCCTCAGTCAGACCAACCTCAGTGACATTTCTGCTGGAAAATAACTAACAAATTATTCCAATAAATCCCAACATATGAGCTCTATTACTGTTACATACTGCATAGATTAATATTCTCACCATTTTAATACATTTTAATACATGTGATGTGAACTTCCTTTGGTACTAGGCACCATTACAAATTTCACAGTAATCAAAAACTCTATTTCGTTTTTTTCCAACTATGTTTGTGGATGTCAACATCAGATGGCAAAATTCGGGTAACAGATATCTACTGAGAAATATAAGGTCCTTTAAGTTAACAGTACAAAGAAAAACATCAAAGTAATTTTGTGTCACATTGAAAAGAAAAGATTGTCTTCCATAACACCAGGGAAGGACATAAATAATATTCACCATGGCAAAACCATATGAAAAGCTAGAACTAAAAATCAATATATTCTCAGGATTTATTCCTATGTCCTGATGTCTATTAAACCATCCTCTCTAAAGATAAAAACAACCTGACATACTTTACACAAGTTTCACTTCCACACAAGTGTTTGCACAGGACTGCTTTTTGTACCCAGCTAGCAGCTTTGCCCGGGTGCTTATTCACAGTAATTCAACATGGTTAAAGCCAATTATCTCACCTTCAGGAGATGAGTAGCTGCTAGCTGTGATCACCCTTTGCTGGCCACAAATTCATGATAAAATTTTTTTCCTGTTGCACCCTGCCTGTGAATTCAGCTTCTTTGTCAGTGATAAAAAAGAATTAATCTGTGTTGGAATGCACATATTTTCTTAGCAAACTATTTGAAAGGAATAGATCAATATAAACAACATTTATACACCTCTTCTTTACATTCTATCATGTTCCTTCCATAGGGGATTATAGATATTACACCTTGTTTTCCTTAATTCTGTGTGTGACTTAAATGGAGCTTTACTACTCCATTATTATGTGAAAGCTTCATTATTGCTGTTACTATGTTTATTTACTTGAATGAGAAACTATAAGAAAGAAAAAAGAAGTTGAACATGGCTTCAGATAATTTTTTTTTTCCTTCCAGTCTGACAAATTAAAAATTTACACTAGTTTTGTCATGAAGATTAAAGCCTTGAATGTTACAAGAATAAGGGATTTCTAGTAGGAAAAATATTTTTTTTTTCCCACAAAAAGTGAGGAGAGATCTCATGTTTGGTTCTCATATCTTGGCTGGGATGACTAGTGAGGTGGGTGCTGGTCTCCTTCTCCCAAGTAACTAGCGATAGAAAGAGAAGAAATGGCCTCAAGTTGCACCAGGGGAGGTTTAGACTAGATATTAGGAAAAATTTCTTTACTGAGAGAGTGGTCAAGCATTGGAACAGGCTTCCCAGGGAAGTGGTGGAGTGACCATCACCGGAGGTGTTCAAAAATCCTGTAGATGTGGCACTTCAGGATATGGTTTAGTGGGCATGGTGGTCTTGGTTTGACGGTTAGACTTCATGATCTTAGAGGTCTTTTCCAACCTTTGTGATTCTATGATTCTATGACTAAAAATTTAGGTCTTTCTAGATGAGACTTTACTTTGAGTAAAATAAGCATGCATATAGATGGTAATTTTTGAGCATTGAAAATACAATAGGCTCAATAGAAGATTATTTGGTAGAAGTTTGAAAGCATATTTGAGAGCTGAAGGAAATGTAATAAATGTCCTGTAGAGCAAATCTACTGATTCAAAAGAAATGTACTTCTACATGAGAATAATAAATATTATGAAGAGCAGATACCAGCACCATTGGGTTTTATAGAAAAGGAAGTTCACCATTGCTTCAAGCACGCTGTGTTATTACAAACAAATGTCAAAATGTCCACATTCAGAGAAAGTATGAAAATGACTGATTTACTAGATAAAAATATATGTGTACAAAAGTAGACCAGCCCCTCCCACTTTTTCACCAGCTATATGTTGTGAAAGAGCTACTAGAGAACTCAAGATCAGATCAGGACTAAAATCTAACTACCCCCATACCAATATATTTTGCATTCCACTCTTGGACGAAAGACCTAGATGACTATCTTAGTACTGTAAATTTTGAGTTACCCAGCCGTCAATGGAAATTAAATGCAGCAACACTTATAATACTTACCTTTAATACTTATCTATAATACTTATCTATAATACGTACCTATAATACATACCTATAATACTTACCTTCAACAACATATTGGTTCAAAACCAGTTGCCTGGACATTGTCAGGCAGATAAGTGCCCGGTTCTGAAAAGTCTTTTCCAGGTCTGACAGCATATTTTTCCATAATTTATAAGCAGTCTGAGCTCAGGTTGCTTTCTATAGTAGTTAATGGAAAATATGCATCCAGTAGTATAGACTCAGGGAGAAGGGTCAAGAAGAATAGATGTCTTTAACTCACTACTTGCATAGAAGCACAGTATATGCCTATGCTACCAAATTAAGTGTGCTCAGCCATGTTCCCTTACATTGAAGATAACTAGCACTGAAGCTAATGAGCACTGAAACAAACCAGCAGAGCAAAAATCATGCTATTAAACTCTGTTCTCATCTAAAACAGAACAGATGCACCCGCACCACTTATTTAGAATAGTTCCATGCTAACAACAGGCAAAACTCACAAATTGATGGACCCACATTAGACAAAAGCATTCCAGACACTACTAATTTAGCAGCAAAACTGACACAGCTCATCTGTCCTGGCATTGAAAAATTCAGTAACATGTTGCATTACTGTAAACAAATCCTTTCTTTCTAGATCAGTCTCATAGGAACTCATCTAAGGATAATGCTTACCAAAACCAGCAGTAGACCTGTGCAGGTAAAGAGGTTCTAATGTGACAGGGAACTAGAGCTCTGGAATTAACACTAAGATTTAATGGATTGTTAGAACAATAGGAAAACACTTAGGAAAGGCAAATAATAGGTTGAGACACTAACGAAGAGGCTTAAGGCACTAAGCAAGGCATTGAAGATACAGTATATATGTTTTCCTGATGTTACTAACAGATCTACTCTGATACAACAGAATAAACTACAAGAGTTGATAACACATTGACACAAATAATGGATATACTTTATCACTCCCAGTTAATTGATATTCAATGGCAACTGAATGAATCTGTGAAAGTTCACTTAGGGAACCTCCAAATAAATGGGGGAATTATCATTGAAATTAATCTAACATAAAGTTTTGCTGGATGCATAGTAAGATATGAGAAAAATATAGAGAATAAACTCTCTCTGAGCATAATTTTTCTGTATTAGACCAAAGACTTTATTTCCATCCTGTGAGCCACAGGGTAAAGTTTTGAGTGTGGGCCTGATTATTTTGTAAGATACAGTTCTAATCTAACCAAAACCCAGAGATTTTTGAACCTCACAAATGAATTCACAGATATTCAAAGACTATATATAAAATATAATATCAGAATATCACAAGATTGTGAAATAATATTCACTGAGCAGGATTTTTAAATAATTTTTTATCCGCAGATAAAACTGCTGTCCTCCATGATAGTATGTGTTCATTTCTATCTCTTTTTATGGCAGAACCTTATAACTGTTGAACAATTTGTCCAATTTCAATCAAATTTGACAGTTAAACTGATGATCAAAAATTTCTTTGACAACTTTTAGACATTTTAATGTTTAATTACACTTTAGAAGTGTCAACTGGTTGTAAAGGGAATTTACATGTTTAAGGTATAGATGTCTACAACTGGTGTGATGAATCCTACCAAAAGCTTCCAGGAGCCAGCTAGAGGAAAGACACCTGATTAATGGCATCTTGAGGGAACACAACTAAATGTGTTATTATAACTCAGAGAATCCATATAAGTGAAGATAAATATATATAATGTATGAATCTACCTATATATTACAATAAGTGTTTGTAATACATATAAATGTATAAGAGAACTCAGTGTATTGCAAACTTCTGTGTGGGCTGATTCTTCCTGGAGTGAAATCAAAACAGAAGACATGAATCCATGTGGAATCAGATGTCATTAATTCCGCTTTCCTCACTGAAATTTGTTACTAAGTTCAGTGGAGCAACAACAAAACAGCTCTACATTTCACGATCCTCTCTCTCCATTACTCTAAGATCTTTGACCATTATGCTCTTTCAAATACTGTACATTAAAATACCATAAAATAAAACTGAATTATGGGTAGGTTGCACTTCTACCCTTCTTATATGCCAACAAAACAACCTAGCTACAATTAAATACCTTGAAATCTAGAATTGGAACAAAAACATTTGTTCTTAGGATATCAGTATTTTAATAATAAGACTGTACCAGAGTTTCTAAACTAAAGTAACAAAAAAATAATTCTGGAAATCAATACCACTGTTTTCTTTTTTATTTTTAGTAAAAATCACCCCATAACAAGGAACATGGCTGGATGCTTGTTGGTGTTTTGATGTACCTCTGCTGTTTATACCAAATGGCAAGCCTGATCACATCTGGAGTAGTTTAATGGTGCCTGTCAGCTATTAAATAACCTATGAGTGACATATCACTCTCCATTTCCCTTGACAATTTGACTATTTCCCTTGACAAGACCTTGTGGAGACAGGTAAAAGGCTTGGATGCTGATGAGCTCATCTTCATCCATACAGATAATACAGAAAATCTTGCATAATTGATGATTTTGAAAGATTACTTCTGGAATTGTTGGTGTACTTAGTGGAAAACGTTGTAAGGTATTTAAAATAAAATCTGATGTGATGGAAGCTAGTAATACAGTGTATTTCACAGAAATTCTGTGATAGGTGCAGTTCAGCTCCCCTGGAAACAGTGCTAGTTCACATGTTCTGGAACCTGGAATCGGTTTTCCACAGGCAACTACTTAACAAGTCTCAAATTACAAATATTCTCTTGTTAGACAGAGTTTCAAAGAGGAAAGAATAACCCACAACATAACTATGAGACAGTAATTCTAGCTCTTCCAACTGATTTTTTAAAACGGAAACATGTAAAGTATTAAAAAGAAAAGCAGTTTTGCACAGCAGCATGTAACTTAACTTCCTCTAATGTTTCAGACTTTTAAGGTAATGATTCTTAAGCTAGTGGAGATCACTTACTCCTACCTTACCTGTTTACCTAAGTCTTGCACAATTTGAGGTCTAGAGGTTGACAGTCCAACTCTTTTTCTTGTATGGGAAATGCCTATCTCAGTCTGTTCTATATATCTAAACTCTATCCCTAGCTCAATCTTCAGCCTTTCAAAATACTCTCCCTGCAACACCTTGTAAATATTATTTCAGACTTATATCTGCTATAGAACCTAATTTTCTTTCTTAATATAAAATAAGTAAAGATATAAATTTTAATACATTTGTTAGAGAATGTATATTTTGTTCTTTCAAAACACAGGCTAACATACGTTAATTGATTGTCCTGCAATCTCAGTGATGTCTTCCCATAGACCAGTTCAAGCACTGTGCTTTTAATTTCAGCACCGCGCTTTTAATTTAAAAATCTGGCAGAAGAGTTTTTGAAGGCTTGTCTAGAAATCAATGGTCAGCAATATTATTTGTCGAGCAGGATGAAACTATCCATAGTAAGTACATATTTGTCTTTGTGCATTGCAACTCTCAGGTTATGGTCCAAGAAGTGAAAAAAATCACAAATTTACAAGCTGAAGGAGCTAGCTCTTTGACTAGATCCATTTTTTCAACAGCAAGTTCACAAGACCGTGCAGACATTTAAAAATATGCAAAGAATAAATTATGTATAAAACATCACACACACTTATATTGACATGCACATATAACAACATTCATACTGGTTTTTCCTTTTGTGGTGAAAACTGTTTTGTCCTGGGACAAAGAATATATAGGCTTTGAAAGCTGTCTTCTGCATCATGGGATGAGTGACCCCCCAGGGTATCCCTTTCAGTCCTGTTGTTGCCCACAGCAGGGAACCATCTGTGACTCATGGTGGCTCTTTTCCTACCTGTAACAGAATTTCCTTCCAAAGACCACAGAACACACAAATGGGTAGTAGACACTCACACCTCATCCCTGCATGCAAGCAGGTGACAGTCCCACTTCAGATGCTGCCTTACAATGCTCTAAAGACAACTGGGTAAATGTTGTCAAGACACAACAAAAAATATCGGATTGTGATCTGATGAAGTGAGAAGCTTTACACAAGGAGTAAAGGACTTTCATAAGCCAGTGGACCAGAAGGTCTCAGAATTTACTCAGGAATTCATATTTTTCAATAAGAAAGGGGTGATTAGCTAGCTAGCAAATGTTGATACATCCAAAACAAGCAAATAAAAAAAAGGCTAAAAAAAAGAATGAAAAGTAATAAAAAGTCCTTCTAGTATGGACTAGAAAAAGATTGATTATGTACAAACCAGACAGCAGAGCTGGGCAGAATCCTTGCACAATGGACACATCCATATAGAGTGATTGAGGAAAACTATCACAAACAGATATGTTTTCCTAATCCTACAGTAACATGAAAATATGTTCCGTTTCAATCCTTATTTCCGTTCATAGTGAGGTTTTTTGGTCTTTTTTTTTCCCTTGCTTTTTTAAATATCAACATTCCAGAATTCTAAATCTTATCCATTACATTACAGCTACAAACTTCTTTTACTTTGTAAAGTAATCACAGAATCACAGAATCACTAGGTTGGAAAGGACCTTCAAGATCATCAAGTCCAACCATCAATCCAGTGCCACCATGTTCCCTAAACCATGTCATGAAGTGCCACATCCACACAATGCTTACTTTCATAAAGCTATTAAAATTCTTTTATTTAACAGAATACTGATAATGAACTAATTGGAAAATTTGTAATTTTGACACTATAAGGACAAACAATGCAAATGCACAGTCAGAGAGCAGAAACCATAATCACTTAAACAGTGATAATTTAAATGTCTTTTGGAACGGCATTTGTATTCCTCTCATGAAGTCCAGTTCTGTCATTACTGTTTAAATTATGTGTAGTGAACATTCTCAATTATATTTTTTTCCTCCAACAAAAGAAAAAACACTTTATTTTGTAAAAGATTCCCCAGTCCCTTGGATCTTATGAAACTACAAACATTCATCCTTTAATAACTGGTTATAACCTAGTTAGAGAAGTTATCGCTGTCATTGCAGGATGACACACCAAAATGGTCAGATGGCTTTCATGAAGAAGTACCCTCATATTTCAATTAGCCAGGAGGGATCACTAAGTTATAAATAGAATTCTACATAAAATATGCATAAAACTGAATGAGATAAATCCAACTTGTTTGTCTTCTTACCCTGGAGAGATAAGAGGATTCCAAAGAAAGTCTTTCTAAATGCAGAGCTCTTGGAAGGTGTTGAGGTGACAGTAATTATCAGCATGTTCTGAGGGAAATTCAGAAGCTCAAGATATACTCCTGAGTTCATCGCAAGAGTGTTGCCTTGCTGCGCCATGTCTCTGAAAGTCAGCCTGATCTAGATTATAGCAATATCTGTAACTGCATTTGTTATTTTAACTCAAAAATAACTCAGGCAGTACAGTTCTTTTCAGACAGCATGTGGTCTCTAAATAAATAAGTACTTTCTAGTTTTCTTTACAGTTTAGAATGCAGACTGAACCTTCCCAAGACTCTTCAGTTCTCCCCATGGTTTTGGTAGCTGGTAGAGAAACTGTATATTAATAACAGAACCAGATTAACAGCTGCCAGTTACTTTAGTTAATACAGTAACTTGCAACACATCAATTCTGCAATTTCTCTAGATTTCTCATACTTTCCCTCAAGGGTCAGGGTGTTTTAGTCTTCGTACCATCTAATCGTGCAGTAAGAATAGTATCCAGTTTTGGAATATACTGATTTAGATAACATTTATGAAATAAAACACTGTGTTGGTATTTCTGCAGCCACCTGCCCAGTCTTAGTTTCAGGGCACAGATATATAAATGATTAACTCACACTAAGTAAGGGTGCCAATTTACAATGTTTCAGCTACTCCATAGTAATTACCATGTGCCTTTGTAAATAAGAAAATTGAGAGGTTTATTATTTGTTTTCACTGAAAGGATGAGCAAAGTCTTTTTTACAATAGGATAAAAGTATGTGTATGACTAGAAATAAGCTGTCTGTTATGGGTCTTTCCTACCTTATAGCAATTTGTTTGAAATCATACCTTCTGTATATGTGTTGCTTGCACATCTGCACAATTATCATGTACCCACAACAATTTTTAGAAGGACTGGGAGGGACAGAGTCAGAATTTTCATTTTCCTGAATTTGATATTCTCTATAGAGAGTTCTCTATAGCAGACACTCAGGTCTGTGACATTAGGTCAGTCAAGCTTTAAACTTTTTGCATAAAATTGAACATTTCCAGAAGGGTGGCAATGAAAGCAAAGGTACTCATGGAATAACAGCTGCTGGGAGGCAGGCTACTATCTGGAAGCATGGAAAACTGATACTCAAATGCTTGACCAGAAACAGAAAGAACAAAGCCTCTGAAACTGTCTGTCAACCCTAGGTGAAGTCTCTAATTGCTCAATTATTTCTTTTTTACCGTAAATTATTACACTTAGGAGGCTGCTACTGTCAAGACATTAGTCATACACATAGGAATTTTTTGGGTTTTTTTAAATGGGAAAACATGTTTTGTCAGAAAATTACCAGTGATTCTAACAGATTGGAGATAGAGGAAATCTATATTGATGTGTGAGAGAATCATTTGAGGTTCAAAACAAAAAAAGAAGTAGGAGAGGGAAAGGGAGAGGTTGCTCAAGTGTTGAGTAGCATACATATTGTAAAACAAAAGTCATTGTCCCATTGTTTTCTATCTTTGTAGCAAGTTTTACTTAGAAAAGGAAGGACAACAATAAGTATTGAAGATTTCAGTTTGTGGACTGAAGTATAGCAGTCTTCACAATAATCTTTCCATTTTTATATGAATAGGCTATGTTCAAACTAAAATCTATTACTCTTTATAAAATATATTTTATGAATAATCATACATGTATGAACATATACAGCCTTCTTTTATGTTCAACACTATGTTCCTTTGTTGCTATCATTATTATTTGGTGACATCTGCTATGTATTCCTGACAGTCTGTGTCTTCCAATGGACTGAGCCATTGAAGATATTGATTTTATACTATGAGAAACTAAGCTGAAAGGATCAAAAAGAAAGGAAGAGATGTAGTAAAACAATTTTTTTAATGTACCTTCAGCAATAAAAATAATTATCTATAACTTTTTTGTTAACTGTTTGAAGAATGAATAAAATATAACTTATATTAAGTCTTCTGATGTCCATCTCTATCTTTGGGAAACTGACAACAACTTTGTGATTCCATTGTGAATTTGCTTATTGCTATTGCCTGTTCTCACTTGATGCTTTTTGTTTCTTCAGATTAAGAAACAATATGAACAAAAAATAATTTCCCTTCTTTCAAATCACACATTTAACAGTATATTCTAATCAAAATGTATCTTATATAGGCATTTTGACATCTGCACGTCAAAATGCAGAGTCCAAAATTTTCTTACTTTGCAGCAACAAGTAGTTAACAATAGCAATAATTAACTAGCAACAATGATAATCAAGTAGTATATAGATTCCACCTAGCCTGAATATACAAATCCAGCTATGTTAACTGATTCTCATTGAACTTAATCAGAGGTACGCCCTAGAGGTCAACAACACAATTTCTAGTATATTGCTAGGAAAAAAACTACGTTTCATTCTGTGTTTATTTAGAATTATACTTGTCTGTTTAAAAAAAACCCGAGGTTCTGGCATTCAAGTTTTATCTCTGTTCCTAGCATTACATGTAGCATCCTAAAATAAGATAGCAATAATAAAGAAACTTGGAATCATCCCCTAAATGTAACTTCTACTCCATAAATCTCATCCCTAATCCCATTGTTGCTATGTTATTTAAACAGCAGGGAAGAAGGATAGATAGAAAATGAATTGGAGCTAGGTTACCAACTTCTGCAGAAAAGCTAGTATACTAAGTCCTTTAATAACTATGTTCTGCCTTCATCTAATCGGTTGTACACATTACCTCAAGGTACATGACCTTTGAATTTCAGAATGCCTCAGAAAAAAAGTTATTTGAGTCAAGATGAAAGTCTTCTTGTTACAGTTAGAATTTTAAGGGAAAACAAAAGAAATCTACATGAAAAATGGAGCAGAAAAAGAATGAAGAAAAACTTCAAATTTTTTATTTCTAAAACTTCTCTGCCACTTCAATTGATAATTAAAAAGGCAATAAATATTATTATATGCCTGGCCAATATTTGTCAGATTTTTAACAATTTTTGGCTATTCAAGGCCTTATTCTTCTCTGTCTTTTAACAGTAGGACCACAACACTGATACCAAAAGCAGTCACCATCAGCTCTAGTAGAGTGTAGGAAAAAAAGCAATAGTGGGGCTCTATATTTTAAGATGATACACCAGCAAAATGCTGTTTTGTGTATGTCATATAATATAAAAATATTACAGACAAGGTAAAATGGGAACCAGAACAATCAATTAAATCCAAGGGCAATACATTCAAAACTGATAAAAGGTAACATGATTTTACTTAACATATAATTGACTAGTGTAATTCATTGCAAAAATGAATTAAAACAAGATAGTACTGACATCAAGAGGAGTACTGATACATATAGTAATCCTATATGGAATGTAAGAAATTTCATAGTTATGCAGTAGAAGATAAATTAATTTAAATATAATATATACCCATAAACTCTAAGATATAAATTAACAACCAGTTGACAGCAGTTTGAAATAAATTTTTCACTTGGACAGGTTATTCCTTGTGTGTTTCAGAATTTGCCGCATCTGCCTCTGATTAATCTCCTTGGGCCATCATCAGAGGCAGTATATGGGTTTAACTAGGCAATGCAGTATGGCAGTTCTGAGACTTTCTTCACACTTGACTTTCAAAGACAGTTTACTTTAGTACTACTATGCTGTTCTTGAAATGTAAAATTAATTAAGATTTTACACTATTTACATGATGTTGCCTGGAAAGGTCATCACAACTTATTGAAAATTATTCATAGAAATAGACTCCGTAAAAGTAAGAATTTTCTCAGCACAGTGTTCATGTTCATACCTGTGTTCCTAAGCACATTTCTACCTCTTTTTCTAAAATCAGCTAAGAAATCGGGGGGGGGGGGGGGGGGGGAAGAAAAAGAAATAAAAAGGTTTTCTTTGTCAGAGGAGAATGGTAACAAAGAAACTGGAAGCTACTATGCTTGCTATTCCACCTGCAGGAGTTGGCAGCAATAAAAGCTACTCCACACTGAACTGAACTTTCTAAGTTGTCAAGATAGTTCTTGACAAATCTGCATTTTGCCAGTTGTTTACTGCACGCAAGGGTCTTCAAGCATTACAGAATATCTATATATCTTTCTGTGTTCGCTCATACTGCAGACAACGGTGGTACAAGAATCCTGAAACCCTGGGAGCATCTGCTTCATGTTACACTTGGAAATACCAACCACTAGGATTCTCCTTAACTATAGGTTTTTCAAGCTGCATAATTTTGTGGTTGAGGTAGTAACAAAATGCTAATGTTTAACTTTTTAATTAGACCATAGAAATAAATACAATCTGTTGCACTATGAAAAATCTGGATTTTTACTGTTAAATGAAATTACATGTTATTCTCTGTTTGGTGTTATCTACTTAATCCTCCTATAAAGAAAATGTATTCTTTAAATACGCAAAAAGAAAATGAGGATTAATGTTGTCTAATCAGAAGTTTTGCTACATCCTCTTCCTCCTCCTTCACCTTCTAGTGTCACTATTAATGGGCTACAGAAAGATAATTTCATTTTGATTTCTCAGAAGCAGAATAGCTTACTTGCTCAAACACTATACTTCCACCTTTTGAATTTGACAGCCTAGCTACTGAGTAAGGTCCTAATTAAATTTGATGGTATCTGCTCAGTGCTTAGTGTATAATTTACATCACAGATACAACACATCTAACAGTTTGGTTTGGTTTGCCTTTTTTGATCAGGTAAGGCTCAGAGCTGAGATTTCATAAGCAGAGGATTATATCTTTTTCCTCAAGAGGGGACCCTTTATGTTCAGGAAGGGCTCATGGGAGGAATGATACAACCCACTTCTGGTTTGACTGAACGGAAAATAGTAACTTGCAGTGCTGCTACAGTTCTAGCATTTTGTAGAAAGGTATGGAGCAGTTTGACTGAAACATTCAAGTAAATCTCTATTTAATGTCATTCAGGGTATTTTAAGACCTGCTACTTTTTCAAAATAATTAAATGTAAATTCAAGACAGAGGAACACTAAACTGAGGTACCTCTGAAGTTATCTGCCAGACATTCATATTCTATTGAACAAGCTTTCTTACACATATAAAGTCATTTACATGTATTTAAAAAGGCTGTAGTCAAACGGGTGAAAAAAAGTCATGCAAAGTTATGACTTATTGACAGCAGGGGTATTGTTCTCTTGTTCTTGAATTTCTCACTTGAAAACCCAAAAATCAAGTGATTTTCTTCTGCATGTCCCCATATGACCTTCATTTTGACCTGTGCTGGTGGTAGCTGACAGATACTCCATTTTATTTTTTGAAAAGATGCCCTGTGACACTTGGTATTGTATTAAAAAGACCTCCCACTCTCCAACCTGCTTGCCCTTACAGAAAGTTCAGTAAACCAGCTGGATGATAGCTGAGATACACACTTGCTGCTCAAGTCAAGTTCCTCACAGCGTGACCCAGTATCCTTTGGTTGAGAATTTTTCTGAGAGAATAACAAATTATTTTTTTCTGAAAAGAAACAAGACTTAGAATAATTTAAAAACCTTTATAAAGTTACAGGTGGAAAATAAATTTATCAGCCTTGTATATTAGTTATCATATATGTTTTCAAATTAAAACTTAGCCGAGCAATATATATGGGCTTCTTGGCTTCATATAATAGCAGCAGTTAGTATATTGGTGTTCTTTATGAGACAAAGGGTATCATTCTGTGGCTCATACTGTGGGGCATTTAATACATCATCACATCAAAAGAGCATTGATGATATTCAGCACAGCATTCCATAGGCTCTTATGAACTATGTTACTACAGCTTCTAAGACCGTTACTGTTTCCTCTAGGAGGAGGGGTGATTTTAAATCCTACCTGATCCATTTGGTGGAACCACTTAACGAAAGACTGAGATAGGTAACATACACGTGCAATCAATGAGGTTGATACAGAGTTAAATTCTGAGACATACTCGAAAAGAAGTTGAAGTGTTTGGACCTTTTGGAAATAGGATATCCACAGCTATTTAAGGAAACTTGACAGTAGTGTTACTTTTGTTCGTAAGTTACATTTTTTCAAGGTCTATCTGAAGAAATTGTACATGAAATAGAGTAGATTGAATCAATAACATGTGTCCAGGTTTATTTATTTGGTATTCTAAAGTAAATTAAGTACTCCAGTGTTCAAGTTACCACAAAGTTCCTGCACCTGAAGGAAAGAAAATCTGTAAAAAATATAACAAAGCTATATGTTGCTACCTTTTGGGCCTGAATATTTAATTTCATTACAAATGTAAAACATAGCAAAAATAAAAATTTAGAAGTAATGATTTACTTCTTTTTTACTAAGAAGGTTTTATTAAATAATGTTAAAATTTAAAAGCTTGGGGGGGTTTTGCCTTTTTTTCCTAATCACTTTGTTGTTAACAGCTGTGGGGAAGAGGTGGGCTTGAGATAAGGAGGCAGAAAATGAAATAACATCCTCAGACATTGCTTAAGGATCCACTCTTATGTCTAAAGCTATGCAAAAAAGAAGGTTGCTTAAGAAAATGTGTTTTGCTACCCCGTATATCTATATATAGCATAAACATAAAATGCCCATACATATGGGCATAAGACAAAAGTTCACTAGCAAAAAATATTGAGAAAGTTTGCTTAATTTGTATTTCTTATTTCACCCACACTTTTTATATGCAATTTTGGAAACTATTGGAATGCTAATAATTAGTTAACATTGAAATATCTACTGTAACGTATCAGGTTTATCTCCTGGGTAGTCCTAAAGCTAGGACTGCATAAAGAAAGATTTAGCTGGATGTATCCAGAAAGACAGGATTTACTTTCAACAACTGCATTGCAGGGAAATTTCCAAAATGGAATAAAGAAAAAGACACAAGAAAGTTACAGATCAAAGAGATAATATTACTTCCCAAAAGCAAATGGGATCTTTAAGCTCTAAGGTGTCACAAGTAGCCAGGATTTGGTATATGGCAGTCTTTAATGCCACAGGTTTGCTTGCATTCTGTGAAGAGGTGAGAATGGAATTGTTAAGACATAACAGTTCTGTATAACACATTCATCTTGAAGTACAGTAATATATCATGTTGTTATGATTTTTTTTTTTACTAGTAACTCTAGACGTATTTAGGCTTCTGAGTACACCTGTCTAAACAGCCATAAAATAGGATATGTTAAAAGGAGAATTAGAGGAAGCATAAAAACTTGATGTAGCATGGTTGTCACAAGTGAGGGAGATGAATATTTTGAGCAGGTATGTATCACATGCACATAGGTGACAGGTAAAAGGTGATGCATAGTATACTCATTATTTAATTGATAAACAGTATAAAATGTATGGCTTTAAGGGTTCCCCAGACTCTGTAATGTTGTCCCACAAAAGAGGTTATGTGCTGCAAGGAGTATGTTTTCTTTCTGTGAACTTTCTCCTCTGCAAGAAAATGGAATAAAGTCATTTTATGACATGACTAATAGAGGATTTGGTCCCTAGTTATGAAACTGGCAGCACTTCTTATGTTCATTTGGATGGCCAGAAAAGTGTAAGAAAAATAACGCTATTTATATTCTTTATCTTCTGTTGTTTCCTCTGAACTATAGTCTTTATAGATTTGGGCCATTTTTCTAGATTTAAGAAATAAAGACATAGTTTTTTAAAGACATCCAAATAGGTAAGGGGGGAGAGAGTAAGCTCAGTTCCCCCTCAAGAAATTAATTCCACCTCCCAGTGTAATAGTGAGTGGAGATTTCTTAATTTTCAGTTAAATTATTTTTGACCATCTTCCACAGTGGTTATTTAGGTCCACAACAAGAATATTTAAGTGAGGTGGGTACTCGTATAATTTATTGCAAATTAAATGTATTAGACTATGATTTTTATAGAAAAGTGTCAAAAAATAAAACATGCATGCAACAACATACAAACACAGAATACAACCCTTTGAAAATAGTTTCTCCTGTGTACCTGACATACAGAAAAAAGAAGCTAAAAGTAAAGACTAAGCAGAGATAACATTTTTTCAAAATCACCTACATTTTTTATTTATTTACCAACATAACTTAGGCATTGGTGAGAAACCTTTTGTCTCAGTTATGCCCATCCACTCATTTCCACCTTATTTTATTCCTTCTGGAGAAAAATCATATCTCTAAACTTGTAAGTTCTTCATCATCATATCAATAATGTTTTCATGTTAATAAACCTGACAAAACACAAATATATATTGACACTCATCTCATTTTCATTCCTTGATGAGTGTAGGAATTTCATGATCTCACAATGGCTGCTAGGACAGTAAACATATTTATTACTTTGAAAAATCCAAACAGACCAATAAGAATCCTTCCAACAGAATAATATTCAACTGCAACTATGCTGCAGGTTTTCTAGGCAAAGCAATTTTTCCTTCTCCAGGATTTGAAATCAAGCAGACTGCCAAATTACTTTTATTTTATTTTTCTTTTAGGGTCTCTGTAATCATTCTTGAGTGCTACTCAAAATATTACTGAGAAAGTGTTAGAAGACTAGAGATACAGATTTAAATGTAGGAACTTTCCATCAACATGCTTTAAAATTTCTCCTTATAAAAGCTTAATAATATATATGCATATTTATTTATGAATCCATACAATATAAAATATATACCTTAACCATTCAATAGGTTGCCAACTTGAAGTTTTAAGCTTACAGGGATTTTCAAGCTAACCATCCTCTCAATGATTATATTTACCCTCTCTGTGTACTCTTTCTGTTTTCCTTTTTTACATATTTGAATGCGTGTTTGGAACAGGAAGAGATTGTTTTCCTACTTGTTTTTACAACATGTAAAACAATGAAGAACTGGTCCTTGACTAGGACATTATATAATAAATAGATTGTTGCAAGTAGTAGCAATATAATAAGAACTAAATTAACAACAAAAAAATTATATTTGGTTCTGAGTTATGATAAAGTATAGTGAATAAAGAATGACTCAACAATTGATGGCCACCTCTAATGTTAATGAGCCACATTATTTTGTTAAAAAGATTTTGCCAAGCAGAAATAATGTGTGACTTTTGACTAAAATTCCTAAAACTATAATTGTGGAGTTAATCTGGTCTTTATAATGTACAGTTCTTTGGGCTGATGTTATGAGAAATGATATGATGATAGCGGAAATGAGGTAAATCATCCTATGAAGACAGCACAGCTAGTGTCATTCTGGCTGTTTCCCCAGACATTTTGCACAGCTTTCAGGGAAATAAGAAATTGAGCAACACAAATATTTCCAAACAATTATGTCCTGCCATTTTGTTGATTACTCGCATGGCATCAAGGAGGAAGAATAAGGGGGTGACAGTTTGTTCTCAGAGATGTTACAGAATTCAGAGCAGGAAAAGATTGACAGAGATTACACTCAAATGGGCAGACAGTGAAGACTCCCACGACAGTGACTTCTGGCAACAGGAAGAAATATTTACCTTTACTTACAGATGTGCCCTTACAGAATAGGCAAAAAGTCTTGGCAGTAGACATGAACAAGTCCCCTCTGAGAAGGCATCTAGGCAGGCTGAACCTGATCCATTTGTCAAAAACAAGAGAAAGCCATGGACGACTGTGATTGGAGACTGTGGGATATTAATACACTCATCTGCTGACCAGATGCACTGTTTTGTGAGGTTGATTGCCTGTTAGTTAAATCCAAAATGTTGCAAAAAAGAGGGCTATGGCACATCCAGTCCTTGGACTGTCATCCCTTCCTGCTCATCCATATGGGAATCAATGATGTTACCAAGGGAGACCTTGAATGTATCAAGATTGACTACAAGGCTCAGGGGACTAGAGTGAAGAGCGTGGACATCCAAGTGATGTCATCCTTAATCCTGCTAGTGGGAAAAGAGGCTCATGTAGGAAAGGATACATATAGCTGGCGAGAAACAACTCTGCAGACACCAAGATCAGTGAAGAAGGAGGAGGAGCTCCAGGCTCCAGAGCAGAGATTCTCCTGCAGCCTGTGGTGAAGACCATGGTGAGGCAGGTTGTCCTCCTGCGGCCCGTAGAGGTTAACGGTAGAGCAGATATCCACCTGCAGTCCATGGAGCATCCCACACAGGAGTCAGTTTTCTATCAGGAGCTGCAGCCCATGCAGCACTCATGCTGGGGCAAGTCCCTTCCTTAAGGATTGTACCCTGTGGAAAGGACCCATGCTGAAGGGTGGGAAGGACCTATGTTGGAGAAGTGCATGAAGAACTGTATGCCATGTGTGATGTAGTGGGCTGGATCTGGCTGAATACAAGGTGCTCACCAAGCCACTCTATCACTCCCCTTCCTCAGCTGAAGAGGGGGAGAAAAACACCACAAAAGGCTCTTGCGTCAAGATAAGGACAGAGAGAGATCACTCACCAATAACTGTCATGGGCAAAACAGACTTGACCCTGGAAAATTAATTTGATTTATTGCCAATCAAATCACAGTAGGGTAATGACAAATAAAACTAAATCATAAACCATCTTCCCCCCATGGCTCACTTCTTCCTAGGCCTAATTTCACTCCTGATTTTCTCTACCTTTTCCCTCTGAGTGGTGCAGGGGCACAGGGAATAGTGATTGCAGTCAGTTCATCACATGTTGTCTCTGCTGTTCCTTCCTCCTCATACTCTTCCCCTGCTCCAGCATGGGGTCCCTTCCACAGGAGACAGTCCTCCACGAATATTACCAATGTGAGTCCTTTCTGCAGGCTGCAGTACTTCATGAACTGCTCCAGCCTGGGTCCCTTCCACAGGGGGCAGTCCTTCAGGAACAGGCTGCTCCAGCATGGGCTCCTCGTTCCACAGCATCACAGGTCCTGTTAACAAACCTGCTTCAGCTTGGGCTTCCCACAGGATCACAGCCTCCTTTGGGAGTATCCACCTGCTCCAGCATGGGGATCTCCATGAGCTGCAAGGGTACAGTCCTCCTCACCATGGTCTTCATCACCACCACCATCTCTGCTCCAGTTCCTGGAGCACCTCTTCCCCTTTCTTCTTCATTGACCTTGGGATCTGCAGAGCTGTTTCTCTCACATATTCTTGGCCCTCTCCCCCAGGTGCTGTTCCACACTGGGGTTTTTTTTTTCCCTTTCTTAAATATGTTAGCATAGAGGTGTTACCACTGTTGCTGATTGGCTCAGCTTTGGACAGCAACTCTATTGAACATGGGGGAAGTTTCTAAGAGCTTCTCTCAGAAACCACCTCCGTAGCCCTTCTCCTACCAAAGCCTTCCCATGGAAACCGAGTACAAGTGGGACCTTATGTTGTAGCAGGGGAAGAGTGTGAGCAGGAAGGAGAGGCAGAGACTTTACATCATGAACTGACCACAATGCCCATTCCCCATCCCCCTGCACTGCTCAGAGGAAGGAGTTAGAGAACTCGGGAGTGAAGCTGAGCCTGGGAAGAAGGGAGGGGTGAGGGGAAATATGTTTTTAGATTTCTTCTTATTTCTTATTATCTTGCTCTTTTTAATTGGCAGTAAATTAAATTAATTCCCCTAACTTCTCTCAACCTATGAGCTTTTCACCATATTTTCTCCTCCTGTCCTAGTGAGAAGGGGGACTGATAGAGAAACTTGGTGGGCACCTGGTGCCTAGTCAAGTTTAACCCACCACAGAGGACAATACTCTTTCTCAGTGAGAAAGCAGTATGAACAGGGGCTCATGCACATGCCTGTACATGAACGCACACAGCTTGGAAAACAAGCAGTTGCAGAGCTCTAATTTCAGTCAGATCACAGATATGTGGAGGGATAGCTCACGACTGGAGTGCTGTGATGGGTGGATACAGGCTTTTTAGGAAGAACAGGCAGGGGAAACAAGAAGGAGAAGTTTTTCTTTATGCAGAAGAACAGCTCAGGCCTACAGAGCTCTGCTGAACATGGGTAATGCACCAGTTAGGATCTTATTACTTAGGATCAGAGGGGAGACAAGGAAGAGTCATATTGTGATAGTCATCTACTACAGATTTCCCAGTTAAGAAGTTAATGAAATTTTTCCTAACCAACAGGGAAATCCTCATGACCACAGACCTTGGTAGTCATTGGAGTTTTTAACCACTCTGACATCTACTGGAAGTGCAACACAGTAGGACACAACCAGTTGAAGCGTATTTTGGAGAGAAGCAAAAAAAAATTCATAACAGTTTGTCAAGAAAAAGAGCATAACAGAAGTGCACTGCTGAACGTGCTACTCAAAAATAATGAAGAATCGACTGGGGATGTGGAGAGACTGATGGTAGTGTTAGTAGTAGTGACTAGTGCAATATAGTAGCTATAGTAACAATGAGATGGTGGAGTTTAAGATCCTAAAAGACCAAAGTAAATGACAGAGAAATATAACTTAGAGTTTCAGGAAAGCAGATTTCTCCTTCCTCAAGAAAATACCAAGGAGTGTCCCATAGCACACTTCTCTGAAGTGCAAAGGGGTCCTTATACAATCATTAAGGCTGGAAAAGACCTGTAAGATCATCAAGTCCAACTATCAACCCAACACCACCATGCCCACTAAACCATGTCAGAAAGTGCCACGTCTACTCGTTTTTTGAACACTTCCAATGATGGTGACTCCACCACCTCCCTGTTGCAATGCCTGACAACCCTTTCAGTGAAGAAATTTTTCCTATTATCTAGTCTAAACCTCCCCAGTGCAATTTGAGGCCATTTCCTGTCATCCTGTTGCTAGTTACTTGGGAGAAGAGACCAACACCCACCTCACTACAACCTCCTTTCAGGTAGTTGAAGAGAGCAATAAGGTCTCCCCTCAGGCTCCTCTTCTCCAGACTAAACAACCCCAGTTCTCGTGGCCACTCCTCAGATGACTTGTTCTCCAGACCCCTTATCAGCTTTGTTGCCCTTCTCTGGACATGCTCCAGCAACTCAAAGTCCTTCTTGTAGTGGGGGGCCCAAAACTGAACACAGGATTCAAGGTGCGGCCTCACCAGTGCCAAGTACAGAGGCACTATCACTTCCCTACTCCCGCTGGTCACACTATTTCTGATACAGGCCAGGACGCTGTTGGCCTTCTTAGCCACCTGGGCACACTGCCGGCTCATGTTCATCTGGCTGTCAACCAGCACACCGAGGTCCTTTTCTGCCAGGTAACTCTCCAGCTGCTCCTCCCCAAGCCTGTAACGTTGCATGGGGTTGTTGTGACCGAGCACCCTCAAGATGAACCACTCCTTAATCTTCCCCGGTACCAAGGTCAGGCTGACAGGCCTGTAGTTCCATGGATCCTCCTTCCGGCCCTTCTTGGAGATGGGCGTCACATTGGCAAGCCTCCAGTCATCTGGGACTGCCCCTGACAAAACCAGGACTGCTGATAAATGATGGAGAGTGACTTGGCAAGCTCCTCTGCCAGCTCTCTCAGTACTCTCGGATGGATCCCATCAGACCCCATAGACTTGTGGGTGTCCAGGTGGCATAGCAGGTCCTTAACTGCTTCCTCCTGGATTATGGGGCATTTATTGTGCTCTCCATCCCCATCTTCCAGCTCAGGGGGGTTGAATAACCTACAGATACGTGGTCTGGCTATTAAAGACTGAGGTAAAGAAGGCATTAAATACCTCAGCCTTGTCCTCAGCCTTGGTGGCAATGTTCCCCCCTGCATCCAATAAAGGATGGACATTCTCCTTGCCTCTCTTTTTGTTGTTTATATATTTGTAAAAACATTTTTTGTTATCCCTTACGACCGTGACCTTATTGCATTCTAGCTGGGCTTTCGCCGTTCTAACTTTGTCTCTGCATGACCTAACAAGATCCTTGTTCTTTTCTCGAGTTGCCTTCCCCTTCTTCCAAAGGTCATAAACTCTTTTTTTTCCTGAGTCCCAGCAAAATCTCCCTGTTCAGCCAGGCCAGTCGTATTCCCCACCAGCTCGTCTTATGGCACATGAGGACTGCCTGCTCCTGCTTCTTTAAGACTTCTTTCTTGAACAAGGTCCAGCCTTCCTGGACTCTTTAGCCCTTCAGGACTGTCTGCCAAGGGACTCTTTCAACCAGTGTCCTGAACAGGCCAAAGTCTGCCCTCCAGAAGTCCATGGTAGTGGTTTTGCTGACTCCCCACTCCTTAACGTGACCAAGAATTGAGAATTCTATCATTTCATGGTCGCTAAGCCCAAGACAGCCCCCGACCACCACATCTCCCACCAGTCCTTCTCTGTTCGTAAACAGCAGGTGAGGTGGGGCACTGTGAAGTAATCACTGAGGGGCAATTTTGAAATTTACCCTCTAAGAACAGCATTGAGACCGGGTGGAATGTAGCTAATGTACAATGAGCTTGTACCATGACAATCACCTTGGTAGCCCTAGACACTGGCAGCATCAGGGGAACTTGATGTGCTGACCCTGGGAGAAATTGCATGGAGGGTGGAGTGGAGTGGAGATGTCACGGCCATGCTCTGTGAACAAGGGAATCTAAAGGTACACTGGGTGTACATTAATAAGCTGCACATTTAATGCCCTGGGTTAGCGACCTGTCAACTTTGATGAAATGCTGTACTTGGAGTGAACTTTGCTCATTATAATATCATTATAATACTAAAACACACACCCCTCTCAAAAGTTACCCACCTCCCAAGGTGCGACCACCCCTCAATGAGCGTGCGCACTGAATTTTTCCTAGTCTGCACCTTTAAACGCGAAGCGAGAGAATTTTGGACCAATCCTTATAAAGGTATGTATGACTAGAGTCACTCAAGCTCCACCTGCAAAGTAAAACACTATAAAATAGTGTGAAAAGAGCTGGATGGCAGGGAAGACACCGTCACTCCTGACTTTCAGGATCCACCAACGGGCTCACTCTCTTTGCCCCCCATTGGGATGCCTTTGGGTAAGATTTGGACACTCGGCTACCCTGAGTGGATCCACGGGAATTTTAGGAATCTCTAGAGTTGTTTCATCACCCCATGCGTGTGTAACCTGACCTAAATCAATTTAGTGCACTTGCTTGCAAACAGTGAATTCATCACCAGCAATCCAAAAGAACTTGTGCATCTGTTGCTTCAATAAATAGCACTATTAATTGACTCAGCCGTGTGTGTTGTCCCTGAACGCGACCATACCTCTGAGTGCAGCAGTGTGAGTTCAGGAGGTGTCCGGCTGAGCAGGTAGTATGATTTTAGTAGTGCATCCGGGTCCATGAGAGCCCAACGAAAGGGGTTGGGCGCAACCTGACTACTAACACTGACTTTGAGCATTTGCCTCAACGCAACAGGCACCTCCCCTGGTAGGCTCACCTACCAGCTGTGTCAGGATGTTTTCTTCCACACAATCCAGGAACCTCCTAACTGTTTCCTCTCTGCTGTGATGTATTTCCAACAGACATCCAGTAAGTTGAAATCCCCCAAAAGAACAAGGGCTAGCGCTTGTGAGACTTCTGCCAGTCACTTGTAGAATGCTTTGTCTGCCTCTTTGTCCTGGTTCGGTGTTCTACAACAGACTCCCAGCAGGTTATCTGCCTCGTTGGTCTTCCCCCTCACCCTTACCCATAAACAGTTGACCTTGTCATCACAGTCGTTGAGCTCTATACACGCAAAACACTCCCAAACTTACAGACCCACGCCACTGCCTTTCCTTCCTTGCCTATCCTTTCTGAAAGGTTTATAGCCATCCATTGCAGCACTCCAGTCATGAGAGTCATCCCACCATGTTTCTGTGATGGCCGACTAAGTCATAGCTTTCCTGCTGCCCAATGGCTTCCAGCTCCTCCTGTTTGTTGCCCACGCTGTGTGCATTGGTGTAGATGCACTTGAGCTGGGCTATCAATTTCATCTCCAACATCGGCATGCCACCCCTAGGCATATCTCTAGTGAGCCTGGTTTCATCCCCTTTGGAAGACCAAGTTGCCTGAATTACAATGACAGAATTTTTAAAGCACAAAAAATGAACATTCAGATGTAGAAGAAGTTGAGCAAGCACGGCAGAATGCTGGCTTGACTGAACAAGATAACCTTTATTGAGATGTTTAGATTCTTACAGAGATTTGAGAACCTTACACAGCTCAGACACAAAAAGGAAATTGTAAAGAATATAGGAGGGACAAGCTGCTCAGAATGAATATATAAACAATGCACAGACGATGTCTAGTGTAGTGCCTAGCACGGTGATGATACTAGGAAAGTTGAAGCTCCGCTGGAGCTGCAATTGGCAAGAGATGTGAAGGGCAATAAGGGGATCATCCACAGGTACATGGGCAGCAAAAGGGATGCTAAGGAAAATGGGTCCACAGCTCAACAGTTCAAGGGACCAAGTGATAAAGGACACAAAAAAGGTTGAGGTATTCAATATGGACTTTATTTCAATCTTTATTAGTCTCAGGCCTCCCAGCTCCCTAGCTTAGTGACAGAATCAGGTAAAGCAAAACAGTATACATTGTTAGGAAAGACTGAGTTAGGAAACATTTAAGAAAACTTGTCTCCTGTAAATCCATGGGACCAGATGAGATGCATCCAATGTGCCCAGAGATATGAATGGTGGCTTTATACTGCAACTTTCTTATTGCCCTGGATAGATCATGGTGATCTGAAGAAATTCCTGAGGAAAATTCCCTTTTTCCAATCTCCAGTCAGGTGAAGTCACCACCTGAGGAAAATTCCCTTTTTCCAGTCTCCAGTCAGGTGAAGTCCCTGGTGACTGGAATAAGGGAATCATCGCACACATTTTTAAAATGGGTAACAAGGAGGACCCTGGGAACTACCAACTTGCCAGCCTCAACTCTATGCCTGGGAAGATCATGGAAACAGATCCTCCTAGAAGCTATGCTAAGGCACATGGAGGACAGGGAGGTGATTCAAGACAGCCAATATGGCTTCACCAAGCTCAATGACCAATGACATGACCATTGGCATGACCTTCACCAAGGCCTGACCAATCTAGTGGCCTTCTGTGATGCAGTAACTACACCAGTGGACAAGGGAAGAGATACCAATGTTGTCTACCTGGACTTCTGTAAGACCTTTGACACATTTCACCCACAACATACTTCTCCTTAAAACGGAGAGATTTGCCTTTGATGGGTAGACTGTTAGGTGGATGAGGAATTGGTTGGATGGTTGCATTCAGAGGGCAGTGGTCAATGTCTCAATGTCCATATGGACATCTGTGACAAGTGCTGCCCCTCAGGGCACTGTACTAGGAACATTACTGTTTAATATCTTCATCAATGATCTAGACAGTAGGATCCACTGCACCCTCAGCAAGTTTGCAGAGGACACCAGGCTGAGTGGTGCAGTTGACATGCCTGAGGGACACAATACCATCCAGAGGGACCTGGACAAGCTCGAGGAATGGGCCCATGTGAACTTCATGAGGTTCAGGAAGGCCAAGTGCAGGGTCCTGCACCTGGGTCGAGGCAACTCTTGGTATCAGTACAGGCTGGGGGATGAAGGGATCGAGAGCAGCCCTGCCAAGAAGGACTTGGCAGTACTGGTGTTTGAAAAGCTGTACATGAGCTGGCAATGCACTCTCGCAGCCCAGAATGCCAACCGTACCCCAAACTGCATAAAAAGAAGCATGGCCAGCAGGTCGAGGGGGGTGATTCTGCCCCTCCACTCCACTGTGGTGAGACCTGGAGTACTGCACCCGGTTCTGGAGCCATCAGCACAGGAAAAACATGGACCTGTTGGAGCTGGTCCAGATGAGGGCCACAAAAATGACCTGAGGGATGGAACACCCTTCCTGTGAGGACAGGCTGAGAGCGTTGGGGTTGTTCAGCCTGGAGAAGAGAAGGTTGTGGGAAGACCTTATTGCAGCCTTCCAATACTTAAAGGGGGCCTACAAAAAAGATGGAGAGGGACTTTTTCCAAGGACATGTACTGATAGGACAAAGGGTAATGGTTTTAAACTAAAAAAGTGTAGATTTAGACTAGATATAAGGAAGAAATTTTTCCCAATGAGGGTGGTGAGATACTGGTACAGGTGGCTGGGGGTGTGGTAGATGCCCCATCCCTGGAAACATTCAAAGGCAGGTTGGACGGGGCTCTGAGCAACTGGATCTAGTGGAAGATGTCCCTGCTCATTGCAGGTGGGTTGGACTAGATGACCTTTAAAGGTCCCTTGCAGCCCAAACTATTCTGTGATTCTATGATTCTATGACTGAGAAAAGACAAATATTACACTCAACTTCAACCAAAAAGGAGGTTCCAAGGAATGACAGACCAACGAGCAAATCTTCCTGGAAGACATGTCCAAGTGCAGGAAGGACAGTGTCACTATCCTAACAATTCTTTTAGGGTTTAACGTCCCTGACTGACCTTCCCTCATACTCCCCGATCAAGGGCCCATTTCAGCTCAGGCATCTAATCACTTCACATGCTACCATGCTACTGCCACGTATCTGCCTCCAGCCCCTGTCTTGATTCCCATCTCCAGCACTGTCTCCTGCTTTCCTAACTTGCTGACTGGACTACTCTGCTGGATTCCAGACCCAGCTCCTCTATCCTGCATTGTCTGATTATCTCTGGACTGTAGACAAAACCAAGTTACTATCACCAACCCATAGTCAAGATGTAGTCTCTAAAGTGTGTTATTCAAATAGTGAGGTATAACCAATTTTGTTATAAACTATTGGAATGTTAAATACTTATAGAAACACAGTGACCCAAAACTACAACCAAGTATGTTATTAATTACTCAGAATGTTTTGTCTTGTATTATGTATTATGTGGTCTAAAACATTGCAGACATTGTTCAGCAGACAGCTGATTATCTACCAAATAAGTCTTTAGTTAGAGAGGCTGCAATGCTTCTAGGACCTCTACTACAGAAGGCAAATGCGAATTTGTGTGACTGATGAATTTGTTCAACATTTTTAAAGCTGTAACTTTAGAAACCTTGGAAACCTTCTTCTAAAATGTGTACTTTCCAATCACTTGAAACAGCTTTTAATAAAAGGCTTACCTTAGTGACTGCAAGATCTCATTAAGTCTTACTTGTTGTGACACTGCATTTTCCTGAATTTGTGATTATTTATGCACTCCAACTCAATGGATCACATTCCTAGAATACAACCATAACTCCTGCACTGGAGTTTTTTTCTGTTCTACAGAATGGCCAGACATTCTGTTAGAATCTCTTCTTCATGACAGATATCATGTTGCTTTTGCAGGCATAAAAGAAAGGATATACTTTTAAATAAGGAAAGAATGTATGTGCTTTACCCAAGATTACTTTATAGCCTAATGCAGCAAGAACATATGAAATGTGAATAAGTTGTTTTACTTGTTCTTAGAGCAAGATCCAATCTCATTTGTTAAGACAGTTTAATAAAGGAAATTCCATTTATATTCTAAAGATTTCTGAGCCTCCTGCAAAACTCTGAACAATCCTATTCCCTGCAGTCTTCACTGGAATTGCAGTATAAGGATTCTGCAGGAACTTACAGGACCAGACAACTTGCAAACTCTGAAGAGATTAATTCTGATAGTTAAATTTTATGGAAACATTTCAATAGGCAATGTTGAATCTGAAGCCCAGTTCAAGTGTAATTCTTTAGCTGGCTACTAATAGTAGCATGAACTGCATGCAATTCAGCATGAAGATGTTAAGACTGCTAACTGATAACAAAACGTATCATAAGTACAAACTGAGGCCATGACATCTGGAAATAACACCTGAGAAAGAAAAGTAAAATGGAATGGAACAAGTCTTCTGCTTTCTATTCAGTTTAGTGAGCCTAATGTAGATGAAAACTCCATTCAGTCTTGGTACAATATTAAGGTTAAAGCCATGTGGTAAAATAAAGTACTTTCTGTCATGGCTCATGCATTTAAAAGATGACATTTATAGGAAGAAAGTAGAAAATAAGATGAGAAAAATATGTTAGGTGATGAACTACATAGCTTAGTAGACACCTTGAATAGTCAGGGACAGAAAAGAATTTTGAAAAGACTTGTAAGAAGGCAGACATTAAAGGCTAATTTTCAAAGCACTTATACTATTAATGTGAGCTTTTGCTTCCACAGTTAGAGAGCACAATTGTATTTTAAGGTCATCTCCCATTTGCAGGGGAAAGTATAGACTGGGAACATTGGGTTCTCTGGGTTGCTCAATGTATGTTTTCTTCACTAAGCTTGTCTTTGAACTTGTAAACAACTTAAGTCAGCAAGGTCTTTCATTTTTCGTTTGTGTAACATCGAGTATTTTGAGGTTCATAGAGAATAATAAACGGGAATAATACTTAAAGTGCATCCAGAAAGTTGTATTTGCCACTTTGTATCTCATAGACAAGGTTGCTTGAATGAGGAATGTTAAGCAAGAAAAAATGAGAAAGAAAATGCTATTTTTTCTGTGCTCCATTCCAGAAAACAGTTTTGTGCATGGTTAACTTTATCCAGGAGAGCAGTCAAGACAAGTCTCGAGGATATGCTGACCACTGATCCTAGTGAGACTATCTACATATGTCATAGCTAAGAATCTTTACATTAGCTTATCTGGGACTTACAATATTATCTGTAGGTAATATGCATTATGTCCTGTTACCTAGGAATCAAACCATGAGGCTACACTTATAAATATATACATATAAGCATGTGTTATCAAGAAGTCACATAATTCTTTTAGTATGGATTCATACGAATGAAACAATGGAACTTCACTTATGGCTGAAATTATTTAGGTATGGTTAAAATTTAAATTTTCATAAGACCACAGTGAGTCTGATTTACACTATTAAAAGATTTAAGAGACTATTGTTCAGCAGATTGCTTTCATGACTGCAATTTTTCATAAGCAGATCTTTAGTAATCTAAAATTGTTGGTTTATCTTATTTACTTCAAACTCTAGATCCCCGGGTTTCCTGTATAATTGTTCTGCATCTTTTCAAAACATTCCATGTTATCTATATTTAGCATTAACTTTCACTTGGTCTCCAGCAGTTCTGAATAGCATTGTACACATGGATAAACAAAGCTTGCCTACCGTATGATAATGCCTTAGTAGTAAATATGTGCAAAAAACAATCTGCAAATTTTTAGCACATTTGTTGAAAACATTGTTTATCCTATCTATGTTAAGCAAAAAGCAATAGCATGTTCTGCTTCCCTTAGTTCCTCAAAATCCCCTGTTGTTCAAAAGTCTGACAGTCATGTATAGTTCACTGGAACTACAAGAAGTATCTGTGTTTCAACATCACTTTATTTACAGTCTAGGTACAGAGCTCCAACTTGTTTCTTTTTCTACCTTCTTTTGCTTCATTCTTTTCCTTCTTTCATTTGCTCCTTTTTTTTTGTGGAGAGCTGTTTCTGGATAGACAGGGCAGATCAAACCAGAAGGTAGCATGTGAGATGCACAACAGGAACTTATTCTTTCTTACAAACCTGACTCCAAGAGACAGTCAAGCATACAATATACGAATTTTTCTTAGGATCATAAAGCCTTACTTTTTTCAATGACCTATCTCTTAACCAAATTATAACCAGGATGCAGAAAGACACTCAACAAACAGTTTAAGGCAGCATTTTCAGGACAAAATTTATTTGAAACTGGGAAAGGGTTGGGGTTTGGGTTTGGTTTTATTTTATATTATTTTTCTATTTTGAATAAATTCCAATATATTTTTTTCATTGGATATAAATAATTTGAATATTACAACTGAAACTTCCTATGAAAATTTAGATATTATTTTACCTAACCATTCATCACATGTAAAAGTTATTTGTAAGATTTTAAGAGCAAGGATAGTAATTTATTATATGTTTGCACAGTGCATGCTATTTAAATAGATTGATTCTGTGAAGTATCAGAGAAGGATGCTGTAGGACACAATAGACCAGTGTCTTTACTGGTTAACATGAACTCATGTCCGCTTCGGCAATGCCTCCAAATTGACATGCCCTGCACGTGCGACGTGTCCGATGTGCCTCAGGAGAAACGTGCAGTTTGGAATGGTTTTCAAACCAGTCTATGATTCTGTGTAGGGCCTGTAGCAATAGGATGAGTTTTAAACTAAAAGAGGACAGACTCAGACTAGATCTAAGGAAGACATTTTTCACAGTGAAGGTGGTGAAGCCCTGGCCCAGGTTGCCCAGAGAGGTGGTCAATGCCCCATACCTGGGAACATCCCAGGTCAGGCTGGACAGGGCACTGAGCAACCTGATCAAGTCGAAGATGTTCCTGCTCATGGCAGGGGTTGGACTAGATGGCCTTGAAAGGTCCCTTCCAACCCAAACCACTCTGTAATTCTGTGAACAGTCATAGGATCTAAAATAACTTCTTGAGATATACATAAGGAACACTAAAATCTCAATTTACTTTTGTGATCCACAAAAACATTGTTTTAAAATTACAAAGTTTGAAATTAAATAAAAGGGATTAAAAGAATAGACTAAGAATGATTAAACACTCTTTTTTATTATAAATACTCTCACCATAATCTTTGCAAGGTGTTTTAGAAGACTACAGTAACAAGTTCTGACATGCTAATTCTGTAGGATATTTGAATACATGTCTGAATTTCAACACAAGAATGACTTCATTGATTCAAGTGGTACTTCCTGTGAAATGTAATGTTAGACATACATGAGATATTTTAAATAGCTCGCCTCAGGCTTTAGGTATGTGCTTTAGATATGCACATGGCTGTATTTTGGGAAGGGTTAGAATTTAATTTCTTAAATGTTTGTACAGTTCTCTGTGCATAGGTACAAATATATAACAAAATAAATGTTAAACAATCTTGTGGTTATAAAATACCTCATTTGAAAAATTATGACCAGGTTTATAAGTGAATTCTAAATAGGCAATAATTGTTCAATATTACACAGCTTTATGTATTGCAGTCACATAAGTTCAGAATACAATTACATAATTACAAGCTGTCAGAAAATGATTGAAGGTATTTCTGTTCATAATTATGTAATGTGGTCTAATTGTAGTTATAAAGTGAGTTCCTGAAGGACTGCACCCCATGGAAGGGACCCAGGTTGGAGCAGTTTGTGAAGAACTGCAGCCCGTGGGAAGGATTCACGTTGGAGAAGTTCATGAAGGACTGTATCCTGTGGGTGAGACCCCACACTGGAGCAGGGGAAGGGTGTGAGGAGGAAGGAGCAGCAGAGACAGTGCATTATGAACTGACCACAACCCCCATTCCCCATTTCCTTGTGCCTCTCAGGGGCCAGAAGTAGAGAATTTGGGAGCAAAGTAGAGCCCAGGAAGAAGGGAGGGTGGGAGGAAGACATTTTAAGATTTATTTTTTGTTTCTCATTATCCTACTCTGATATGATTGGTAAAAATTGGTCCATTTTGCCTGTAACAGTAATTGGTGAATGATGTCTCTCCCTCTCCTTATCTTGACCCATGAGCTTTCGTTATATGTTCTTTCCCTTGTCCAGCTGAGGAAGGGAGTGATAGAGTGGTTTTGGTGGGCATCTGGTGTCCAGCCAGGGTCAACCCACTACAAACGTTGACCAAAATATGAATCTAGTATTTTTTTTCTGATACACACATTTCTATTATCTAGCAAAACAGCTAGGGTATAATTTCCTGATACATAATTTAAATGAAACCCATAAATAGGTAAGCATGATAAATCAAAGCACTTAACCATTATCCTGCATATTTTTGCTCTTAATAAAACTACTGTTGAAATCAGTAACACTGTGTAAAGAGTACAGGGTTTCAAACATCTAAAACATATTGCAAGAACAGGAAACCAAAATATAACTTTTCCTGCATTTTTGTATCTGAACATGGCTAGAAACCATGCGGGAGATAGGTAGAAGAATGAATACATTGAAAATTAATTGCAAAAGTAAAGAACACAAATACCACTATCACTATTTGTTGATGCCAAAATACGTTTAAGACCTTTATAATACTGACAAAAAAAATTATTAAACTCAAAATCTGGTTGTAGTCCTATCTTAACTATTTCAATTACCTTAAAAAATGAAAAAAATAACAGAAAAAACACAGTTCTGTTTGCATTCTGATGGTTAGAAATTAGAAAGACTTAGTTTAGAAGAGCATACAAATAGTGTCTTTTTTCAAAATCTAAATCTGGAATGCTCATGAAGACCTGCGTGAGGCTAATACGGTGCAAACACATTCAAGAAAGACAATTTTTGCACCTTAATGAATATATTTTAAGCTTAACAGTTTAAATTACAATAATTTATGCATGTATAATGTTCTGTTTAGGAATAGCATCCCAGATGATAGTGCCAATATCAAAGTAGATATGACACATCCAAAAGAAAAATATGTGTCATAGAAGTTTCTCTCTCATTAACATAGATTCATTCTGACACAAAAATGATCACCAAACCTTTCTTTGTTTCATTCACAAGGTTAATATTAGCACAATATACGAAGACAAGAAAATGTCTGTGTCCCCCACATACTTGCACAGGATTGTCTACACCATTTAATTTCTGGACAGCACCAAGGATGATTTTGACTCAGGTAGAAAACATTCTCCCAAATAATACCTGAGCAGAGTTTGAAATTATTGAAGGTCAGGGAAAATGTCTTATAAACAAAATTTAGCTGGCTTTGAGAAAGAAAAATGCCATATAATTGTGGCTTGTGCCATGTCACTTGCCTGCAGGGTCGGATGGCAAACCTTAATCCTTAATCCTCGAAGGGGACTTGCTGAGAAGGGATTGTAGTGAATTGTCTAGTACTACGGGTACTCCATAAAGTGGGTAAATCAGTACATCTGTACTCTAGAAAGCTAGAGATAGCTTATCCTTTTTGAGCTTAATTGCCCAGCCATAAACAAAGAAAAAAGCATCAACTTGCTCTTTGGTGCTGTTTTGAAGATTCACACATTAAGGAATTAAAGCTGGCCATGTCAGTTGTTGATAGTGTCAGTTATATGAACTCAGGAGAAAGATTACAGTGCCCTCATAATTTAATTCTTGTTCACAAAGCAGAGCACTGTAGCAATTCAATTCTAATTACTTGTGTCCTGTGACTAAGGATTAGAAAATTAATTCCTGACCACGTTGTGCATATCATCACACAAGGAGTAAGCAAGCAAAATTATTAAGTAGATGATATATTTCTCACTCTTGTCTTACAAGGCTCTCTATTACATTTTTTCATACTTTGCAATTCCTTAACTTCTGGGATTATGCTCTAACCTGCAAAAAAATACTCTGTGATATGGAAGACAACCAGCCACTAGCCAGTCAGAAATATCTGAAGTCACTAATATTCTGCAAATGAGTTTAGATAACACCATGACAATTTCCTTTCTTCGTGTGTCATTTAGAACCTTTTCTTACTTGGAAGAAAATAATTCTGTGTGATGTGAGGGTGATCAGAAAAACCTGCGATTTTGATCATAAATCTCTCATAATATCCTCAACAAATTTTCAAATAAGCAGCAATTAAATATCCTAATAAGCACACTACTCTGAGATTAAATTAACTGTTCCGTAATAGCCATTTGATTTTTGCAATAAATTATCCCCAAAATTGAAAACTAATCAATTTTACTATTACATTTTTGTTTTATTTTTTTTTCTTTTTCAGAGTGCCAAAGTAATTATAGGTATAAAGGATAATTGCATACATCAACAATTTTTCTTTCCATTTTAAAATGTATATTACATATGCTTTCATCTCAGCCATACAGCATAAAGGAACAAATTTTCTTTCACTGAAGCTAATGGTAAAACCTCTATTGATTTTCACAGAATCACAGAATCAC